>NC_067399.1:209835443-210135443 GCF_016432865.1 Antechinus flavipes | reverse complement strand
TGTATATATATATGTATATATATATATATATCTGACAGTAAATTTATCAAAAAAAATTACTTAATCTTGAATTGCCTAAATTTCCTCATTTATTCTCAGTGCTTACCAAACCTAAAAATTGTACATAAACATGGTTAATTATAACCAACATCATGATGACATTCTTTAGATTTAAATTAATGGCATTCACCAGAATTTTGCTGCTTAACAATTTTGAGAAATA
Organism: Antechinus flavipes; assembly: GCF_016432865.1. Lineage (NCBI taxonomy): Eukaryota > Metazoa > Chordata > Mammalia > Dasyuromorphia > Dasyuridae > Antechinus > Antechinus flavipes. The sequence goes on along the minus strand of NC_067399.1, from coordinate 210,135,220 downwards.
AAGTATGCCATATTTACCTCTCCTTATCCAAGCAAATATTTAACTGGGATATATGATAAAGTGTTGTGTGATACAGACAAAAGTTTGTACCATAAGGAGAAGTGAGGAGAGGCTATCAAATTAAAGAGAAAGAGGAAATTCGTTTCCTATATCGCGCTATTGTGAAATGACTACATAAGCAGTTTATGATTTCCCAGTTGGAATTAATAAATGAAAAAAATAATTTATTAATGACCTGATATGTGTAAAACTCTTGATAAATGACTGAGATAGAAATTATATTGACCATATGGCAAAATGGGATTATACATCTTTTGCTGTATATTTATAAATCAAAAATTTTAATAAAAAGCAAAAAATTGCATTTTAAATACATAAAGCAAATTTATATTTCAGCAATTAACTTGAACTCAATCTAAAATCTTCATTCAAATTCCCTATAATTTCTTTATTTAGTGAAGGGCACCAAGAAAGATACATATACATAAAATAATTTCTTAATCACTCAGAATGAATGAAGTACACTTTTTAGTGTGATTGTGCTTCGGTCAGATAAAAACAAGACCCAGTATATAAAAGTTAGTATTTGGAAAAGCTCAAATGTCATGGACATGAATAGAAGAAAGAAACATGTATATGGGTTTGTTTGAAATGGCAAACAGTGGAGGAAATAATAGTCTCCAGATAAGTAATCATCGAGAGAAAACTGTTATGCCATTAGGTTTTTACAAAAGGCAGTGTAGAAAGTGTTGGAAGATTAAAATAGAAAGCAAGCTATAAAAAGCACAAATATTGGACAAAAGCATGGGGAAATAATGTGCTTTGATAGTCTCAGAAATGTTCCAAATAAATCTCTGTGCTTTTAGAAAAAGAAAAGAACAAACAAAAAGAAAAATAATACAAGGCTTAAAATTTTGCCATTTATTCTTTAATGTATAGATAGACATCCTGGTTCCTATATATATTTTAGAGGTAAGTTTTTTGATGGGATCTTTCTCTTTAACTGCCTTTATTTAGGCACCAAAAGACTTTTTAAAATAGTGGAAAGTATATATTTTTTCTTGTTTTCCTCTTGAATTCATACTCAATAAAAAACACTACTTTAGTCTTCTCCTAAATGGCTTACACATAAATTCAAATTTTATCTTGTTTATAACAATTTTAAATACCCTATTCTTTTTATGTTAAAGTATATGTTAAATACAATATATGCATACATATCCATACAGTTATTTTGCTGCACACAAAGAATCAGACTTTGAAATAATGTATAATTAACATGTGAAGGAAATCAAAAATGTAAATGGACAAAAACAGAGGGATTGGAAATGCTATGTAGAGATTCACATTCATTTCCCAGAGTTTTTTCACTGGGTATAGCTGGTTCTATTCATTATTGAACAAATAGAACTGATTTGGCTCATCTTATTATTGAAGAGAGCCACATCCATCAGAATTGATAGTCATATAGTATTGTTGTTGAAGTATATAATGATCTCCCAGTCCTGCTCATTTCACTCATAATCAGTTCATGTAAGTCTCTCCAGGCTTTCTGAAATCCTCCCGTGGGACACTTCTTACAGAACAATAATATTCCATAACATTCATATGCTACAATTTATTCAGTCATTCTCCAGTTGATGGGCATCCATTCAGTTTCCAGTTTTTGACTACTACAAAGAGTGCTGCCAAAAAAATTTTGCACATACAAGTCCCTTTCCCTTCTTTAAGATTTCTTTGGGATATAAGCCCAATAGTAATATTGCTGGATCAAAGGGTATGCACAGTTTGATAGATTTCTGAGCATAGTTCCAAATCACTCTCCAGAATAGCTAGATGTGTTCAACAATTCCACCAACAATGTATCAGTGTCTCAATTTTCCCACATTCCCTGACACATTCCGCATTTTCTTTGCATGTCATTCTAGCCAATTTGGTAGGTGTGTAGTGGTATCTCAGAGTGGTCTTAATTTGAATTTCTCTGATTAATAATGACTTGGAACATCTTTCCATATGGCTAGAAATAATTTCAATTTCTTCATCTAAAAATTGTCTGCTAATATCCTTTGACCATTATCAATTGGAGAATGGCTTGATTTCTTATAAATTGGATGAAATTCTCTATATATTTTGGAAATGAGGCCTTTATCAGAACCTTTGACTGTAAACATGTTTTCCCAGTTTATTGGTTCCTTTACAATCTTGTCTGCATTAGTTTTATTTGTACAAAAACTTTTCAATTTGATATAATCAAAAATTTCTATTTTGTAATCAATAATGATCTCTAGTTCTTCTTTGATCACAAATTCCTTCTGCTCTATAGATCTAAGAGATAAACTATGCTATGTTCTTCTAATTTATTTATTATCTCATTCTTTGTGCCTGATGCACAGTGTTAAGTGTGGGTCAATGCCTAGTATCTGCCATAATAATTTCCAATTCTCTCAGCAGTTTTTTGTCAAACAGTGAATTCTTATCCCAAAGGCTAGGGTCCTGGGTTTGTCAAACACTAGATTATTAAGGTTATTGACTATTTTGTCCTTTGAACCAAATCTGTATCACTGATCAACTAGTCTATTTCTTAGCCGATACCAAATGCTTTTGGTGACCAATGCTTTGTAATATAGTTTTAGATCTGGTACAGCTAGGCCACCTTCATTTGATTTTTTTTTTTCATTAGTTCCCTTGAAAGTCTTGACCTTTTGTTTTTCCAGATGAATTTTGTTATTTTTCCTTGGTCATTAAAATAGTTTTTTTGAGAGTCTGATTGGTATAGCGCTAAATAAATAGATTATTTTAAGTAGTATTGCCATCTTTATTATATTTGCTCTCCCTATCCAAGAACATTTAATATTTTTCCAATTGTTTAGATCTGACTTTATTTGTATAGAAAGTGTTTTGTAGTTTTGCTATCATACTTCCTGACTTTCCCTTGGCAGAGTGATTCCCAAATATTTAATACAATTGGCAATTACTTTAAATGGAATTTCTCTTTGTAACTCTGTTACAAAGTCATATAAGTGTTGCTGATGAATTATGTGGATTTATTTTGTATCCTGCAACCTTGCTAAAGGTATGGATTATTTCTAATAGCTTTTTAGTAGAATCTCTAGGGTTCTCTAAGTATACCATCATATCATGAGCAAAGAGTGATAATTTGGTTCCCTCATTACCTACTCTCATTCCTTTAATCTCTTTCTCAACTCTTATTCCCAAAGCTAGCATTTCTAAAACTATATTGAAGAGTAATGTTGATAGTGGACAATGTTGTGTCACTATTGATCTTATTGGGAATGTCCCAGTTTATCTCCATTATATGTGATACTTACTGATGGTTTTAAACAGATACTACTGATTATTTTAAGGAAAACTCCATATATTCCTATACTCTCAAGTGTTTTTATTTTTTTCCCCATAAGAATGGATGTTGGACTTTATCAAAAAATTTTTTCTGCATCTATTGAGATGATCATATGGTTTTTGTTAATTTGATTATTGATATGGTCAATTATGCTAATAGTTTTCCTAATATTGAACCAGCCCTACATTCCTGGTATAAATCCTACTTGGTCATGATATAGTATCCTGGAGATGATTTTCTGTAATCATTTTGTTAATAATTTATTTAAGATTTTAGCATCAATATTCACTAGGGAGATTGGTATATAATTTTCTTTCTCTGTTTTCAACCTATCTTGTTTAGGTATCAATAGCATGTCTGTGTAATAAAAGGAATTTGGTAAGAGTTCTTCATTCCCTAATTTTTCACATAGTTTATATAACATTGGAGTTAATTGTTATTTAAATGTTTGGTAGAATTCACATGTAAAACCATCTGGTCTTGGGGATTTTTTTCTTAGGGAGTTGATTAATAGCTTTTTCTATTTCTTTTTCTAAAATGGGACTATTTAAGCAATTTACTTCCTCCTCTGTTAATCTGGGAAGCCTATATTTTTGAAAGTATTCATCCATTTCACTTAGGTTATCAAATTCATTGCCATAAAATTGAGCAAAGTAACTCTTAATTATTGATCTAACACTAATTTGATTTTCTTCATTCCTTTTTCTAATCAGATTTACCAATTTTATCTATTTTATTTGTTTTTCCAAAAACCAACCCTTAGTTTTATTTATTAATTCAATAGTTTTTTTTTTTAACTTTCAATTTTATCAATGTCTCCTTTTAATTTCAGGATTTCAAGTTTAGTATTTGATTGGGGATTTTTAATTTGGTCTTTTTCTAGATTTTTAACTTGCAAGCCCAATTCATTGATCTTCTCCTTTGGTATTTTGTTCAAGTAAACCTCTAAAAATATAAAATTTCCCCTTATTACCACTTTGTCTGCATCCCACAAATTTTGGTATGTTGTCTCATTGCTATCATTTTCTTTGGTGAAATTATAAATTGTGTCTATGATTGGCTGTTTCACCCAGTCATTCTTTAGGATGAGATTATTTAGTTTCCAATTACCCTTTGGTCTATTTACCCCTAGGTTTTTGTTGAATGTAGTTTTCATTGCATCATGATCTGAAAAGAATGTGTTTATTATTTCTGCCTTTCTGCATTTAATTTTGAGGTTTTTATGTCCTAATATATGGTAAATTTTTGTATAGGTTCCATGAACTGCTGAGAAGAAAGTGTATTCCTTTCTGTCTCCATTCACTTTTCTCCAAAAATCTATCATACCTAATTTTTCTAATATTGTTTTTTTATCTCTTTAATTTCTTTCTTATTTGTTTTGTGGTTTGATTTATCTGATGCTGACAGTGCAAGGTTAAGATCCCCCACTATTATAGTTTTGCTGTCTATTTCTTCTTGCAAGTCTTTTAAATTCTCCTTTAGGGACATATTTTGATGGAAGTGGATTTCTTTGACAAAGAGACCTAACTGAGTTTCAATTGATAAATGACAGACAAAAGCAGCTACACCCAAAGAAAGAACACTGGGAAACGAATGTGAACTATCTGCATTTTTGTTTTTCTTCCCGGGTTATTTATACCTTCTGAATCCAATTCTCCCTATGCAACAAGAGAACCGTTCGGTTCTGCAAACATATATTGTATCTAGGATATACTGCAACATATCCAACATATAAAGGACTGCTTGCCATCTGGGGGAGGGGGTGGAGGGAGGGAGGGGAAAAAAATCGGAACAGAAACGAGTGCAAGGGATAACGTTGTGATAGAATTACCCTGGCATGGATTCTGTCAATATAAAGTAATTATTAAATAAAAATTTTTTAAAAAATTCTCCTTTAGGAAGATAGATGCTATACCACTTGGTACATATATGTCTAGTATTGATATTGCTTTATTGTCTATGCTACCCTTCAGCAAGCTATAACTTCCTTCCTTATCTCTTTTAATTAGATCAATTTTTGCTTTTCTGTGATCTGAGATCAAGATGGGTACCTCTGTCTTTTTTTTTTTTTTAACTTCACCTGGAGCATAATAGATTCTGCTCCAGCCTGTTACTTTTACTCTGTATGTATCATCCTGCTTTAAATGTGTTTCCTGTAAGCAACATATTGTAGGTTCTGGCTTTTGATCCAGTCTGGCCTCCGCTTTATGGGAGAGTTCATCCCATTCACATTTATGATTAATAAATAGCTTCTTTGAATCCCTTCCCCTTCTTTCACCTTTCCCTTATTACTCTTTTCCTTTTCCCTTTTCCTCTCCCACTTTTTATCGAGGTGAGAGAAGTTTCTGTATAAACCAAATATGTCAGTTATTTTCTCCTTGAGCCAAATCTGATGAGAGTAAGATTCACACAATGTTCCTCCCCTTCCTAAATTCCCTTAGATATGATATGGATTTTTTTTTTTTTTGCTTCTTCATGAGATGTAGTTTCCCTCTTTTTATCTCCCCTTTTCCATTTTTCTGATACTATCCCATTTGCATTTCTACTTCCCCTTTTTTTATATATTATATCAGTAAAATCAAATTATACATGCACTCTTTATGTATGTCCATAACAGAAATATACTTCTCAAGAGTTATTTTTACATTTTTCTGCTTCTCTTGAGTCCTATATTTGGAGGTCCACTTTTTTTTTTAATTCTGTTTTTTCTTTAGAAATAAGTGGAATTCATCTGTTTGGTAAATGTCCATCTTCTTCCCTTGAAGAAAATGCTCAGCTTATCTGGGTAGTTTATTCTTGGCTGCATGCTAAGTTCTTTTGCCTTTCTAATATTAGATTCCAAGCCTTGCAATCCTTTAAAGTGGAAGCAGCTAGATCATGAGTGATCCTTATTGTGGGTCCTCAGTATTCAAAATTTTTTTTCTGGCTGTTTGTAATATTTTTTCCTTAGTCAGAATTATTTTTAATTCTGAAATTTAGCCACAATATTCCTGGGGTTTTTATTTTAGGGCGTTTTTCAGAAGGTGTTCCATGGATTCTTTCAATGTCTATTTTACCTTCTGATTTTATTACCTCTGGGCAGTTCTCTTTGATGATTTCCTGTAAAATAGTGTGTAGGCTCTTTTTTTTATTATCATTTTCAGGAAGTCCAATAATCCTCATATTATCCTTCCTAGAACTATTTTCCAGGTCTGTTATTTTTCCAAGTAGATACTTAACATTTTTTCTATTTTTTTTCATTTTTGGGGTTTTGCTTGACTGATTCTTGATGTCTCAATGAATCATTATTTCTATTTGTTCAGTTTTTATTTATAATGAGTTATTTTTTGCATTAGCTTTTTAATTTCTTTTTGTATATTTCCAATTGAGTTTTCAAGTGAGTTGTTTTGCTCTATGGAATTTTTTTTTGCTCAGTTATTTTCTTTTTTCCAATTCACAAATTCTATTTCCCTGCATTCCACTCCTGCAAAGGTTTTTACCTTTTCCAATTTACATTTCAGTAAGTTGTTTTCTTTTTCCACTTTATCAAATTTTTCTTTAAATGAGATATAAGTCTTTTCTGTACTCTCTTAAATAGCTTCTCTTTCCTTTCCCCATTTTCCTTCTAGCTCTTTTTAATTTTTTTTTTAAATAATTTTTCTAGAAGAGCCTTATGCTGGGGACCAGGTTATATTCCCCTTTGAGGTTTTGTCTGGAGACTCTCTGTTAATAGTCTCCTCGGGGTTGAAAACTTGCTTTCTTTTTGTATTGAAGCTGTCAACAGTTAGAGTTCTCTTGGCTTTTTTACTCATTTAAAAAAAAAAAAATCTTGTGCTCTGCTTTTAGGGTAAGAAGGTTACCAGCTTCCTCTACAGAACAGGGATAGATAGATGGACAGTAGCTGCCCTACAAACGAGCTACTAAGAGTGCCAAGTTGGGAGAGTGCTCTGGGAAGAGCCCTGTGCTGGAAGAGTGTTTCTGACCTGGAAACAGTCTTTTTTTTTTTAATTTTATAATAACTTTATATTGACAGAATCCATGCCAGGGTAATTTTTTTTTTTACAACATTATCCCTTGCACTCACTTCTGTTCCGATTTTTCCCCTCCCTCCCTCCACCCCCTCCCCTAGATGGCAAGCAGTCCTATATATGTTACATATATTGCAATATATCCTAGATACAATATATGTTTGCAGAACCAAACAGTTCTTTTGTTGCACAGGGAGAATTGGATTCAGAAGGTAAAAATAACCCAGGAAGAAAAACAAAAATGCAAATAGTTCACATTCGTTTCCCAGTGTTCTTTCTTTGGGTGTAGCTGCCTCTGTCCACCATTGAACAATTGAAACTGAGTTAGGTCTCTTTGTCAAAGAAATCCACTTCCATCAGAATACATCCTCATACAATATTGTTGTCGAAGTGTATAATGTTCTCCTGGTTCTGCTCATTTCACTTAGCATCAGTTCATGTAAGTCTCTCCAAACCTCTCTGTATTCCTCCTGCTGGTCATTTCTTATAGAACAATAATATTCCATAACATTCATATACCACAATTTACCCAACCATTCTCCAATTGATGGGCATCCATTCAATTTTCAGTTTCTAGTCACTACAAACAGGGCTGCCACAAACATTTTGGCACATACATGTCCCTTTCCCTTCTTTAGTATTTCTTTTGGATATAAGCCCAGAAGTAACACTGCTGGATCAAAGGGTATGCACAGTTTGATAACTTTTTGGGCATAATTCCAGATTGCTCTCCAGAATGGTTGGATTCGTTCACAACTCCACCAACAATGCATCAGTGTCCCAGTTTTCCTGCATCCCCTCCAACATTTATCATTATTTTTTTCCTGTCATCTTAGCCAATCTGACAGGTGTGTGGTGGTATCTCAGAGTTGCTTTAATTTGCATTCCTCTGATCAATAGCGATTTGGAACACTCTTTCATATGAGTGGTAATAGTTTCAATTTTATCCTCTGAAAATTGTCTGTTCATACATATCCTTTGACCATTTATCAATTGGAGAATGGCTTGATTTCTTATAAATTTGAGTCAGTTCTCTATATATTTTGGAAATGAGGTCTTTATCAGAACCTTTAACTGTGAAGATGTTTTGACCTGGGAATAGTCTTACAGATCATTGGCTGCCCTGGGGCTAGCAGCTGAGTGGGGAAAATGTCACTGCCTGGGCAGAACCCGAACGAATGGTGGCTGCCCTGGGAATAGGGGCTGAACGGCAAAAGTGTCACTGTCTCAGGCAGAATTCTGCTGTGTACAGATTAGTGGTTGCCCTGGGAAGAGCCCCTCACTGAAAGTATTTCTGCCCTGGGAAGCACAGCAGCATTGCAAAAGTTCTATTGCCCTGAGCAGAACCCTCTTGCTATGCAGATTTGCGACTGCCCTGGGAAGACCTCTCCTCCCCCTCTTGTTAGATTCTGGCTTTTTTTTTTTGGAGTACACTCTACCTTTGGCCTTTTTTGTAACTTCTCTGCTGATCTATTACTGCTTTGCAATGAAAGCAGCACAGCTAACCTGTGGTAGAGTTCTCCCTGTAAAATCTCCATCTGTGTGGAGATCAGTCCACTAAGTATGCTGGGCTCTGGTTCTTTCTCCCTGCCTGCACTAGCCTGCTCCTGTAATCCGACAAACCTTTTCTGGAGATCTTCAAGATTATCTTCTGCTGGTAAGTTGTTGTACTTCCAATATTCATAGATTTTACCAGTCAATCACTATTTTTGAGGCTGAATTTGGTAATTAGTAATGAGAGTATGAGAGGAGCTTAGAATGTTGCACATGTGTCTTCTCTGCCATCTTGGCTCTGCCCCTAAATACCCTATTCTTAAATATTAGAAGAATTCTACAATTTACATTTTTATATTAGTAAGAATGGTTAGCATAAATCATTAAAATATAAGTATCATTTACTTTATGAAACTTGTAAATAAGCAAAAATGTAATGATCATGTGATCATTATGTCATCAGCTGATTGTGCTCCCACTAAGTGATGACTTATTTCATCAGCTCAATTAGTGGAAAAAAATCAAATAAAAGCTGCAGTTTTATCTTGTATGACTCACACAGAAATAGTGATAGAGTAACAGAAAGGGAGAGTGTTTATAACTATAAATGCTTAGCAATATTAACTCTACTCTATTAATTTCTAAATCCATGAACCATTGGAATATACTATAATGAGAAGTCAGTCATATTAATACTGATTTTCCCCATTAAGTATAATAAAAAGGGAAAGAAAGCCAAGTAAGCAAATATTTATTTAGCATCTACAATATGACAAAAAATTAAAAAACCTGAGCTAAGTAGTCTTGCAGCAAAATAGAAGAAATTTCTTCAAGAAAGAAATAGAATTGATTTTTTTTCATTTACACTGGGGTATTAAAGTCAGAAATATGCATATATCTGTGTTCATGTGTTTGGGTATATGTGTGTATAACATTATCGGAAGCTTATACTCCAAAAAAGGTGTTGTTCTTGAAAAATATGAGATAATTTTTTAAAGTCCATAAACAACTAAATGTTACCTGTAAAGATAAATTTTAAAATAGCTTAATTTGCATGACTTTAACCAAAAAAGGGAAAAGATGGGAGAATAGTGGCAGACAGAATAACTTGAGATGGAAAACTATGGTTATCAATGTGGAAGTCATTTCCAAATTGGCTGAATGTGAACATTCAGAACACTAACTTGATAGAACAGAGTTCAAATCAATATTAAATTGAAAGTAAAAATTAGAAGACTGTAATCAGGGACTTCTAATTTGACCTAGCTTGTTGACATTATAAAATAGAAATTGAATAAAATTATAATCAACAAATAACAAAGAAATTGAAACAAATTTTCATCATTAACTAAGTTAATCTAAAGAAAATTTTACTCTCCACACACACACACACACAAAAAGAGAAACAAAGATCTGAAACTTTTAAATGTTAAACACTTTATCTTCTTGCCAATTGGAGAATTACGGAAGCCATGTATAACACAGGTTTTGAAATACAAACTTATTTGTAAAATATTATCAGAGATATAGAAAACTAAATGGCAGCAATAAAAATAATAATTAGTGGAGGCAGAAAAGTGTTTTCAGAAAACAGGCTCAATTTATTTCCCAACATAAATATATGATAAAAATAGAAGGGATATAACTAAATAATATAACTAAGGGTTTGGAACAAGAAAGTTAAAATTATGTATTTACTTTATATTTGTATTCTACAATCCTCAATGAGCTACAAAAGAGCATAGAAATGGCAATAAAGAAAATAAATTCAAGAAAAGAAATTCAATCGAATACATAAAATATATATTGTATATACATTATGTAAATAACAAAATTTTGAAGTAATTTTAGTATTGATTCCACAATACTGAAAGAAAGAAAGCTAAACAAAGGTCAAAAAACCATAAATGTTACAAGTAATAAAATAATCAAATAAACACCAATCAGCATTTTCCTATCTTTATAATCTATAAGAATAAACTCCACATACAACAAAGGAATTCTTGATAAAAGGATTTTAAAGGATAATGCAAACTTTATCAATTTTTATACTATGGCATGCTACATCTTTATTATCAAGGAATTAACTGATAGATGCAAAAAACCTATACTGCCTATAATTAACTATATAAAGATTTTTAATATAATATAGAAGGCACTGACTTAAAGATCTTTTCCCCAACATACACACTTGTAGAGGGCCACAGATAGTGGGGGAACTTTTACTGAGGTATAAAGAGCCTTCAGCTCAGAGGAAACCTGCTGACAATGTCTGGTTCAGCTCTCATCTCCCCTTTGGGTATCTTAGCCTTCCTCAGAAGTCGGGGGTAAGGGGGGTGATAACCTGAGTTCTGCTTGAAGCAGAGATACTTGTAGTAAAGAGGCATTTACATAATAATAGCTGGGTGCTTATAATTAACACAAGCTCAGTGTGCTGTGGTGATGTAATGGTAGTAAGGTGTTTAAGGCTGAGAGAACTTGAAATAAAGGGACTCCATATTTGACCATCCATGTGTGTCCCTGCCTCATCACTCCTCCTCTAAGACCAAGGACTTGAGCTGGTCCTGAGATCACCCAGAGACCTTTTCCAGATGATACATTTTGCCACTCCAACGTGGCGCTCTAGAAAGCACACTATATTTTGGCATCTCAATGTGAGGTTCTAGAAAGCATTATGCACACTGAAGTGAAACAAAATTTCTTGGGAAAAATAGAAATAATAACATTACTCCATGATGCTCCTATCATTACTATAGTTGTGCCATAAAACATCAAGATGCACACTCTTGGGATGCCTATCATTTGGAGAATGGCTCAATTTGTGATATATGATTTTGATAGAATCCTATGGTGCTATAACACCATAATGATGAGGGGTTTGGTTTCAGAAAAACCTAAGAAAACCTACATGAATTATTACAAAGTGAAATGAGAAGAACCAAGAGATCATTGTGCATAGTAACAGCAATTTTATAATGATGCTCAACTGTGAAAGACTTTGCTATTATGAAAAACACAATGATGAAGGACAATGCCAGAGGATTCATGGTGAAGATTTTTAATCCACAACAAGAGAGAGATGGTGAAGTCTGAATCTCAAACTGAAAAATAATTTTTTTTGCTTAATTTCCCTTGCCTTTTTCCCCAACATGCCTAATATGAAAATATGTTTTGCATGATTTCACATGCATAATGTCAATTGCTTGCCATCAAAATGGTTGATGGAAATTATTGAGCAACATTATTCAGAACTCAAAATATTTTTAAAATACTAAAAAGAAAAAATATGAATATGAGATATATACTCACCAATTACCAAGTTTTTTTTTGATTCTGTGTTCACATCTTTCCTGTCTCTTCCACTTAGTTCACATAACCACCTCTACAGTTGAAGTAGGTCCTCCTCCCTTTTTTCTTTGTTTTTGCAATAACTGAAATTTCCTTTCATTTTCCCTTTCTAAATTAGCATTTGCAAAATTGCCATATGATATTCCAATAGCACCCGGTCATTGCATTCCACTGCTCAAAAAATCCTAGTAGCCCTCTAAAAGTTTTAGGCTCAAATCCAAATTCCTCCATTTGATATTCAATGTCAATCAGAACTGGCTCCTACCTTTACAAAATATTATACGTTTCGCTCCTTCAGATACCCTTTAGTTCTACTAGAGTAATATTTGCTAATATATGTAAAATTTTGCCCTGATGATTCTCCTATTTTTCTAAGAAAAGGGGTTAGATTTTACTATCAGTTCTTTGAGACCATTATTTTAATAGCTTATATTTATGTAGTATTTTTCAAGTTCTCAAGAACTTTCATACATGATTATATGTCTTTGCCTTTGTTACCTATAAAGTACATGTTATTACCACCAACATAAAATGAGGAAACTGTCTTGTTTAAGTGAACACTCCAAAGTCACACAGTTATCAAGTGATAGTGATAAGATTAAAATTATCTTCTAATTCCTAAATCAGAATTCCCTTCAATTTATCAATGCATATCCATAGAATATAATTATACATTTAGTGCCAGAAAATTTGATATGTTCTATATTTTTCATTTTATAAACAATGGATTTGAAACCTACTTAAATTGTGACTTACTCAAGTGGGAACTGCAGTATTTTAATCCCAGGCCTCAACTTCTAATTCTTTCCACTATAATCTATTCCTTCCTTCTGTAAAAAATCTCCTTTTAGGGGGGCAGGGTTCAGGACTGCAGATAAGAGAAAACTGCTTCCTATGGGGAGAGGACCATGAACTGTACAATGAACCTGTGGCTGCTGGATCTCAAAGAACATAGATTGAAGCTAAGAGAGCTTCAAGAACAGTCCCAACATCTAAAGGAACTTCATATGAAGACCTACAGGCTGTGAACGAGGATGAAAGGACTACCACACCTTTCAGGATCCACACCTCCAATGACTATGCTTGTAGAAACAAAAGGCCATATCAGAAAAATTATATTTGCATCATTAATCATAAAACTGGTTAAGTGTATGTTGAAAAAACCCAGTAATAGCATGCAAGTCAAGAGAACAAGAGATGAGAGAAACAATAAAATCCAGGCCCAAAAGGGCCAACCAGCCCTCTGCTCAGGCACCATCACTTCCTGTACCATTTAGAGCCTAAAAGTCTAGCAGTTAGATGGAAAACCTTCCCTTTGAAAGATAATTCTTCACCTGAACTCAATTAGATGATAACATTAAGAGAGAGCTGAAAATAGAGATTAAAATAATTGAATAAATAAGTAGCAACAGCAGGAGCAGCTCATAGAATTTTAAGCATCAAAGAGAAGGAGCTTAGCTGCTTGGGCCTCATCCTTACAATCTCCTTACCAATAGTTTACTCACAGAAACGTTGTGAGTAGTAGCATCAGCCCAACACAAAAGACTATTATCTGACAAACAACCTTCAAAATAACTTATCATTAAGTAAATCTGGCAGTGACAGTAATGACCATTACTAGAGCAACCTACATTCATCTCTTTGATAGATGAACATGCAGAAGCAGCAGGACACTAGCAAGAAACTCATCACAAAAGAGAGTAATTGGGGATTACTGATGCCTGAGGAGTTTGAGGGTGCATCCAAGAGTCTAAGCAGGATTGTTCTTATATATATTTTGGTAATGATCACTTGTAAAAGCTTTATCTATTTCTGCAGAGTAAATAAGATGTTTTTTTTGTTGTTGTTGTTTGGTCAACATCAAGGATCAAAAACTGGAAAAGCTGAGGTGGGTGATGTCTTGTTTATTCAGAGTTTGAGTGTTAAAATGCTATACACCATTGGCAGTTACTAATTTGGGTATGTTATCTTCATTGCTGAAGCAAATTATTTGCTTTTTGGAAGAAGAACAACATCCCCAAAGTTACAACCTCTTGAAATTATTGACCATGTAGAGATGAAGATTGAAATCTTTCTTAGGTTACTAGAAATGATCTGATAAGCCAGTGGAGACAAATTTAGGAATAATCTTATAGAGCTAGATAGAATGCCGTATATGATTCAGTCTAAGTCCCTGATGTTCCGGAGGAGAGGCTACAAGAAGCTTAATGCAGCTAGTTAAAAACAGAGATAGAAATAAAATCTAAGGCCCTAGCATTTTCACTGTTGTACTATAATGCTTCCCATTATGTTTAATTCATAAAATATTAATTGAACTACTATGGACAGAGCTTAGATATGTAGCAAAACTAATGTTCTATGCACAATGAGTAATCAGATACATATTGGAGCTTTGTACCTAAACTGTAAAAGTCAAAAGCACTATTTTATTTTTAGTTTGAATTTGAGTAAGTTTAAAAAAAAGTTTTAAAAAAATTGAGTAAGATTCTCAGACAGAATCTCATGTATAACTACAATGACTGGATGAAATAAGAGATTTGAGTACAGAATTGATAAGAGAAACCTAAGAACCTTTGTTCATCTTTCACTGCAAATAATTGATCAGTGGACTTTAAAAAGAATAAACATTTTTTAAAAAGAAATAATAGGAATTCATATGAGTAGTATTTTTAGAGAAAAAAAAAAGAAACTATTGAATTATGAATTAGCAGTAAGAGGAGTTTGCTTTGTGTTTTATTTAGTCTATATCCAAATAGTTTAGAAACATAAAATGAGAGTATCCCAAATCTCTTTTATTTGGAGATTTCCCCCCATGAATTCATCCAATTGTGTATAAATCACATGTTGCATATACATATATATATGCAACCATTTGTTTGATCAATAGATAGATATGGTCATATCTGATAATAAAATTCTTCATGTTTTTCTGTTTCTATTTGTTTCACTCAGCATCATTTCATGTAAATCTTTCCAGGCATTTATAAAATCAGCCTGTTCATTTTTTTAATAGAAAAATAATATTCCATTACTTGCATTAACCTAATTTATTCAGTCATTACCCAAACAAGTCTTTTAATGCCACTTTTCTAACCATATGTCCACATCATTCTCTGTTTTGTATTTTAGCAATTGTTATAATATTTCAAAAATTAAAATTATTATCATTATAACATCTGTTATGGTGAAATATTATCCATGATCTTTAATGTTACTACTGTAATTTTTGGGGGTGCCACAAACAATGCCTATAAGATAGTGAATTTAATGGTTAAATGTTGTATGTGTTCTTACTGCTTGAGTGACCTACCATCTCAGTCTCTCTGCCTCTCCTTTGGCCTTCTCAATCCATGAGATACAACTCTGTAATTATGACAATTAATAGCTCTGCAATGGCTTCTAAGGGATAATATTAAAGGAAAAGTTAATTGATAAGGCAAATTTCATTGCTATATTATTTTAATAAATTGCAGCCATCCCAAACTTAAGCAATCATCATCCTAATTACTTAACCAATACCTAAAACAAGACAAGACAAGACCTTCCATTGGCAAAAAGATTATGACTAACTGAAGGTTAAGATGAGTTAGCATTTTTTAGTGATAAAGCATTTTTAATTAAGGGATGTACATGTTATTAGACATAACACAATTGCACACTTAATAGAGTACAATATAGTGTAAAGATAACTTTTATATTCATATGACCCATTTTACTGTATAATTTATTTTATTTCAATTCTCTGGAACTAAACCTGAAAGATCTGTTTAGCACAGATCTTTTGGGAAATGCTTAAAATAGCAATGAAATTTAAAAAGTTGTTCTATGACAATGATCCTCAGTTACAATTGAGTTTATATTATTAAGTGCACATGCAATAAGTCTCCACACAATTTATTTTATCTTCTGTTAATTTGGAGAAATTTATATTTTTGTAAGTATTCATCCATTTTAATTTGATTGTCGAATTTGTTGGCATATAGTTGGGGAAAATAGTTCCTAACTCTTGCTTTCATTTGTTCTTCACTGATGGTAAATTCCCCCTTTTCATTTTTGATGTTGGTAATTTTGTTTTTTGTTTTTTTTTATTTCATTTTTCTAATCAAATTAACTGAAGGTTTATCTATTTTGTTGTTCTTTCCATGAAACCAACTCTTAGTTTTATTCATTAGTTTGTGTTTTTTTTCCTTTGAATTTTATTAATCTCTCCTTTGATATTCAGAATTTCATTTTTGGTATTTAGCTGGGAGGGGTAAATTTGAGGTTTTTCTAGGTTTTTTATTTGCATGTTTTATTCATTGACCTCTTCTTTCTCTATTTTATTCATGTAACTATTTAGAGATATAAAATTTTGCTAAGAGTTGCTTTAGCTACATCCTATAGATTTTGGTATGTTATGTTATTATTGTTGTTCTCTACTATGAAATTATTGGTTGTTTTCTATAATTTCTTTTTTGCTCCACTAACTCTTTAAAATTAGAGTATTTAATTTCCAATTGGTTTTTAGTCTATCTTTCCCTTGCCCTTCGTTGCATGTAATTTTTATTCTATTTTGATCTGAAAAGGAAGCATTAACAATTTCTGCCTTTCTACATTTGATTAACGAAAAAAATATTTATGCTATAGTACATGGTCAGTTTTTCTGTAGATATCATGTGCTGCTGAGAAAAAAAAAAGTTATGTTTCTTTCTATTACTATTTATGTTTGTCCAGAAGTCTATCATATCTAAATTTTCTAAGATTTTATTAACTTCCCTAATTTCTTGTTTATTTTGTGATTAGATTTATGTAATACTGAAAGGCAGTGGTGGAAGTCCTTTATTAGTATAGTTTTGTTATCTTTTTCTTCCTGTAAAGAGCTTTACTTCTCTACGAATATGGATGTTGCACCACTTGGTGCATATACATTTAGTAATGATGCCACTTCATTGTTTATGGTAACCTTTAGCAAGATATCATTTCCCTCAGCTACCTACGTTCTTTACATGGGAGAGTGCATTCCATGCACATTCAGTAATGATTATGAACTGTGTATTTTCCTCCAACCTATTTTCTCTCCTGTATATGGTATTTTTGTTTTGCTAATGTTTATTATATATACAAATTTTAAATTAATTTCTGGCTTATTGCCTCCCAGACTTATGCCTCCTTCTCACATCAATCTCAGTTCTAAAATAGGAAGAGAATATTAATAAATATGGGGTACAAGACACATAGGAATTACTCAAAAATATACAATTAAGTGGAATCATAATTGGGGAATAAGAGAGAACCTTTGCTTTTACCTTACAAATTTTCTAAAGAAAGCTAAAAGTTCCAATAAAGAATAACAGATTTTATTGCCTTGTGATCATTAAGTATTTTTTTTGTTTCTTATCCAGATCTCAGACCTCTAAATTTAATTTAAAAGTATAAGAATTTATTCATAATGAATTGATATTCTGTTTATGTTCTGCAATCTTGCAAATATTGCAATTAAGAGATAGACAATATGATTATTAGTATATATTGTTTCTGCAAATAATGAATATTTAAATATTTCACTGCTATTGTTAACTTGTCACATTATTTGATCCAGATTTCAGTGAACTAATGTTTCCTATCTGTTGTTGAATTGTTTCAATTGTGCCCAATTAGGTTTTTTTTTTTCTTGTTTTTGGCAAAGATACTAGATGGTTTGCAATTTCATTCTCCAGCTCATTTTGTAGATGAGGAGCAGAGGAAGAAAGGGTTAAGTGACTTGCCCAGAGTCACATAGCTAATAAGCATCTGAAGCCAGATTTGAATTCAGGACTTTCTGATTCCAAGTTCACTATTCTATCCACTCTGTACCTACCTGCCTAGTAATCTAAAATTCCCATGTAAGTATTTTTTGTTTTGTTTTGTTTTTAATTTTAAGTCAAAACAAATGCTAAAGAAAGCAGTAAGAGCTTGATTTTAATATACCTAAATCAAGATATTCATTTGCTAATAGTAAAAAAAAAAGCATAAATATATTATTTGCATATAGCACTATGGTTAGCTATTCAGATATAGTAGACTGATTAAGGAAATATGGAGGATAGAATATTACAAGTATCTCTACACTTTGGATGCCAACTTTGACATGGGAGTCGTAGATATTTTCAAATTTTTGAAGCATCTAATGAAATTTGTTAAATTAATTTTTGTTATTTTCTCCCATTCTTCCATATTTATTTAGAAATTTGTGGTAAAAGTAGATAGTCAGAAATCTCAGAGCCCTATCTTTTGGAAATATTGCAGTGCCAAGATTTTATATCTGATATCACAATAGACTTTGGATATTTAAAAAAAAAAGTTAAAAGCAAGATTACTTAGTGATTAATTCTTTATTTTTCCCTTTTGCTGTCATTATCTCTAGGATATTTGTGTGTAGGATTTATATTTGCTTGTCTTAGTGGTGGGAAAACTTAAGATCTGGAATTCCTATTCTCATGATTAAGATAATAGATTCAGTTGTGTATGTGAGTGATGTATTTATTCTTTTGAAACAAATATTCTCATGTAGATGTATATTACATCACAGTAAAAATGGAATTATTCCAATGTGATATAGTAGGCATTTTGGAAACTTAGGAGGGGGTTGAAATAAAAGTTCAATAAAATAATGATGATGCTTTTTCATGACCATTTCCTCAGTATCATTTTGTCCCCAGTTCATTTTAACAAGTTAACATAAAAATTGCTTGTGTCTGTGATTATAGATTTTTAAGAACTTGTACCTACATTTTATTTTCACAAATGTTTTACTAAAAAGGAGAAATGTGATGTTTTCATTTATCCATCATTTGATCATAATATGACATCATATATCATTTGCTGTATAAAGTTTTATAGTTTACTCTTTTTAAAAAAAAAATCACTATATTTAAATAAAAAATTAAAGTCAGCAATGCCTTAAAAAAGACAACTTTTTTTTGAAATGGGTCACTTCACTACTATTGAGTCATCATCAGTGTGTTATGCATTGTGAATTATTTTTCCAGGAGTGAAAATGTATTAGAGCCAAAATACTTTACGTATAATCTTCCAAGCCAGGGGTTAACTAACTTTCTGCCTATATATTCTTTAGCTCATTTTACATTGCTCTTACTCCACTGTTACCTGTTCCTGTGTCTTTATTGTTGAGATTCTATATTCTCAAATTAAAAGAGTCATTTGTGCTGTCAGCAAATATTTGAAAGTAGTTAAATGGACTGCCAGAATAATAACTAAAATAATAGGAAGAAATGTCCTAAACCACTGATGGAACATCACTTTTGAATTCATGATTGAGAAAGGGCTACTTTGTCAGAATACTATTCGGGAGATTTAAGGTTCTGAGTCTCCTGTGTAACAATGTTTGTAGAATTTTCATTTCTTAATACTATTGCTTTAAAGGTAGTAACTCTGGCTGAATGGAAAGTCAATCTGAATTAATGGAGTGAAGTCTATTGAAATATAGAACATCTCTACCACATGGTATTTTTATTTTTCTAAAACATATTGTCTTTCTGAAATGCAGTGTCTTTACTGCTGAGGAAGTATTAGCATATAGAAATTCAATCAGACTTACTTCACTAGAGAGATTTACATATAACATAAATGGGAAAGACAATGTAATTAAAAACAATTCTCTTGTAAGCAAATTAAATGTTGTTCCCTAAGTCTTGTTTACATTTTTAAAAATTTTAATTTATGAAAGCTTTAATTTACCCTCTCCAAAAAGTTTTAAAACCACTTTAATTTATCGTGCATTCCCAAATGAGATCTAAATTGATAAGATTTTTACTCTTTGAACATTTCTTAGAATTAAGTAACAATACAATTATACTCTTACTTTTTAGGAAAAAATATTTTATTGACATTTTTACTGTTGCCAGCAATAAACAATCAACATATAAAAACTGATAAAAATTAAAGTCATGAAGAAATTGGATTATGCATTGCAATCTAAATAGATTTGTAAAGATATGTTTCTTATTACTACCATTATTATTTTCTTATTTTGTCTCTGCCTCTGTCTCTATCTGTCTCTATCTCTGCCTCTTTTCTCCTCGTCCTCATCCTCTTTCTTCTTCTTCTTCTTCTTCTTCTTTCTTCTTCTTCTTCTTCTTTCTTCTTCTTCTTCCTCCTCCTCCTCCTCCTCCTCCTCCTTCTTCTTCTTCTTCTCCTCCTCCTCCTCTCCTCCTCCTCCTTCTTCTTCTCTTCTTCTTCTTCTTCTTCTTCTTCTTCTTCTTCTTCTTCTTCTTCTTCTTCTTTCTTCTTCTTCTTCTTCTTCTTCTTCTTCTTCTTTCTCTGTGTCTCTCTGTCTTTCTTGGAAATTCAGGAGGAGATTGAGTAAAATAATGATCATCCTTTTCCATGATCATTTCTTCAGCACTGTTTTGTCCCCAGTTCATTTTAACAAGTTAACATTCAAAATTATTTTATCTGTGATTATAGATTTTTAAGAACTTGTACTTATATTTTAATTTACTAAATGTTTTACTACAGAGGAGAAATACTATCTCTTTCTCTCCCTCTAGGGATAGGAGCAGAAATCAAGAGAGAGTGTTCCTATATCTCAGAGGCTGGTAGTTCATCAGCCACTACTAGGCTAGATTTTACTACTGATCAGCAAAGAAGCTTTGACCTGCTCCATTAACCTGAATCAGTTTTCCTTTCTTAAGCAGATAGATTCTATTTTCTACTTTCACTTATGTCAGACCTATAAGCAAATACCAGATCAACTTTTGCCCTACTATTGTTCAGAACTCCTTAGTTCATATAATCCACTAGTCAGAGTACCTTAGTAGTAGAAGTTATTGATGTGAATCATGAATCATCACATCTGGCCTATCATGACTGCTTACAATATTGTATGAATGAATAAGAATGGCAGGAAGGAAGCAAACATTTATTTAGCACTTACTACTTGCCAAACACTGTGCTAAGCACATATTACATCATCTGAACCTCACAACAATCCTGAAAGTTGATGGTATTATTATCTCCATTTTACACTTGAATAAACTGAGGCACAAAATTCTTAAGTGATTTCATTATGGTCATATAGCTAGTAAATATCTGAGTCTAGATCTGAATTCAGGTTTTTGTGACTTCAGATTCAGTGCTGCATATGTATCAAACAATTACATTACAACAAAAATAGATTTTAAATTTATTTTGAGAAAGTGAAAATACCCTTAATTTACAAATGGAATAAGCAATTAAAATTTCTATTTATGATTTTGATTTCTATAATAGTAAAATTAATGTAAGTTTTGTTGATATGCATTTATGCAATGCTCTCAGGATGTTTACTTCCATAAATTCCATTGCCTTAATAATCATATATTCTCCTGGAGATATTATATGGCTGGGAATAATGGGGCAACACCATTTTGGAAAATATAAAATAACAAAATAAGAGCAATGGAAAATGCATAGTAACTGTAATTAAGCAAGCAAAATTGACTTGTATGTGAGAAGTAGCATAAAACATTCCAAGGACATGAAGGACTAGAAAAAATGATCAAATCATTTAGTTGGAATAAGAGGAAATAAATTAATACTTGAATTGACCATTAGTATCCTAGAGGCATGAAGAGAATGAAAAGGAAAGCCTCCAGAACAAGGGTAGATCCTTTATGGAAGATAATGCAAATGATGAGAAAGGATGAAATTGTAGAAATTAAAGACACATTAAAGTAGGAATAAGAGGCTTTCCACAAATGAAAATAAAAAAGGCAAAGATTCCTTAACTGACTCAATCAATAGTAAACTTGGATTTAATGAATTTTCCTATAACCTCATCACAATGTCTGGAAAAACTGCTAATAATATCTATAGGAATTGGGGACTTTGGATGAGGGCAGGTGATGACACACAGGGAACATTTTGCTGCTAACTGAAAGAATAAGTCATACATCTTTAGCTATGTATAAAAATAAGTTATTCCTGTGATGAGTAAAATGAAATAGTAGTTCAACCCAGTAATGAAGCACTCAAAGTTCAGGTCTTTGATGGAATTTAGTGGGGATGGGAAGTGCATGGAGGAGGGAGAGAACAGTAAGAATTTTCTCTCTTACTTGTCTTTCATTAATCATATAACTATAAAGAAGGAAAAAACAGGAGGAAAGGCATCTATCTGCTTAAGAATATAAAAGTGCATTATATGAAAAAAAAGTTATCAAAAAAAAAATGAAGCTCATCCAAAAACAGAGACAAATATACCAAGAATAAAGTTGGGGGATAAAATAGACACAGATATATAGAGAATAATTATGTGAGAGAAAAAGAAATTTAAAGTATTGAATCCTTATGCCAGAGAAGAATAATAGCTGTCAATTATAACAGCATTTTCAGTAATGAAAAACTGTGAAGTTATCATTTGACTCTTTGCAAGATGTTCTATAATAGGACTCTAAGTTTAAACACATTTTTCTAGGGATTCTGTGCACCTGTGGGAAAATGTTCTCCAGAATTTTGGGGACAAATTGTTTATACTTTGTTCTTGCCAACCATCATAATGTATAAACTCTTCTAAAATTTAGAGTAGCCAAAACACTATCAATGTGAAACATATTGGTGAAGTTACATGACTGGCAGTCCTGGAAATAAATGGAAACTCCGAAGCAACAAATTTTTGTTTAGTGAAAGAACTACTTAATAATTAGTGCAAACCAAAAATTGAATGGGCTATTTAGGAAGGGAGTAAATGTTTCACATCCAAAGTCCAGCAAAGGCTGAGTGAACACTTGACAAAAGGGAACTCTTTTAAACTATGGACAAGACTAGTTATTTATCCTTCACTTTTGAAGAGGATCCAATGACACAACAAGTTTTGTATTCATTTGCACATAAATTGAATTTAAATGAGATAGAGTTGCAAAATCTTCAGCCTCTTTTTTTCTGCCATTCTTTTTTTATTAAAGCTGTTTTTATTTTCAAAACATATGCATAGATAATTTTCAACAGTCACCCTTGCAAAACCTTGATTTCTAAGTTGTTTTTCCCTTTTTCCCCACCCTTCCCCTAGAGGCAAGTAATCCAATTTATTTTAAGCATGTGTAATTTTTCCAAACATATTTCCACAATTATGCTGCACAAGAAAAATCAGATTGAAAAGGAAAAAAAAATGAGAAAGAAAACAATATGCAAACAACAACAAAAATAAAATACTATGTTGTGATCCACACCCAGACCTTACAGTTGTTTCCCTGGGTGCAGATGGCTGTCTTTATTACAAGACAATTGGAACTCACCTAAAACACCTTGCTGTTGAAAAGAGCATTCTTCAGAATGGATTATAATTTAATCTTGCTGTTGCTGTATGTTCAATGTTCTCCTGGTTTTACTCACTTTACTTAGCATTAGTTCATGTAAGTCTTCAAACCTCTCTTAGATCATCCTGCTGATCATTTCTTATAGAACAGTAACACTCCCTAACATTTATATACCATACTTCATTCAGCTATTCTCCAACTGATGGGTATCCAATCAGTTTCCAGTTTCTTGCCACTACAAAAAGTGCTACCACAAACATTTTTGTACATATAGTTCCTTTTTCCTTTCATATGAGCTCTTTTAGGATGCAGGCTTGATAGAGACACTGCTGGATCAGAGGGTATGCACAGTCTGATAGCACTTTGGCCACTGTTCCATATTGTTCTCCACAATGGTTAGATCAGTTCATGCATCAACAATGTATTGATGTCTCAGGTTTCTCATATCCCTGCCAACATTCATCAGTATCTTTTTCTATCATCTTACCCACTCTCAGAGGTATGTAGTAGTATTTCAGAGGTGTCTTAATTTGCATTTCTTAACTCAAAAATTATTTAGAGCATTTTTCACATGACATAAAAAATGGTTTAAATTTCTTCACATGCAAATTGTCTGTTTATATCCTTTGACCTATACATACATATTTTAGAAATGAGGCATTTATCAGAACCCTTGGATGTAAATTTTTCCCAGTTAATTGCTTCACTTCTACTCTTTTCTGCATTAATTTTGTTTGTACAATTTTTTTTTTGCTTAATATAATCAAAATTATTAGTTTTGCTTTCAACAATGTATTCTAGCTCTTCTTTTACTCTCACTTTCTTTTTCAGTCATCAAAGTCCAGCGGCAAGCAAAAGACAGGATGACTGTCAATGGCTTAGCATGCAGTGGGTGACCTCAGCATCTTTAATATTTGACCAAACTGTCCGAATATTCCACAGGGCCTACTTCAATCTCCATTGTAATGGATTTTAATTACATTGTAATCATGTAATGATTACATAGCCATTGTAATCAATTGTTTGCATTCACCCATTGTATCAGAAGAATTCTTCAATAGACATCTCCCTGACTCACCAAAAAGTCTGAGGCCAGCTGGTTACCCTCAATCTGATGTAGCCTGTATTCTTCATTAGTTGATCACTGAGTATCCTTTGAAATCAGAAATTGGGTCATTCTGTGAAATATAAGTAATGTGAACATTGTCAGGCAATGTAAAAAAATTGTAAAATCAACAACCAAAAAAAAAAAAAACAAACAAAAAACAGCCAAATGTCATTTTTCTTGAAGAATTTTGTTCAGTAAATTGATAAAGTAAACTCTTTCTCTGACAGTCTCCCATGGTTTTCAAGTGTTTTTGCTTTAGGCTTCAAATGCATTCCAGAATACTACCTGACTTTTATATTACCTTTCTTCTTATTGAATATAAACATCCTCAGGCAAAGTACTGACATACAAAAAGTACTTGAGAGCAGTGCAGGGAATGCCATGTCTTAAGGAAATGGTGCATCTTCAACAGAAGCACAAGTGTAGAGCATGTTGTTTATACTGAAACATTTCCACTTGGACTAAAGGTGCTTGCAAAGAAGGCTTTTAAGCAAAAGGTAGAAACATAAAGATTAGAGTTTTTCAAAGCTCCTGTATTTCAGTTAACACTTTAGGAAAAAGTAAATGAGATTGGTGATAACTGTTTCTTTCTAAAGTTTCTATATTCCCACAACTTACTGACAAATGGCACAGTTAATCAGACTAAACAATTATTTTATTGCTGGATTGCTTATTTTTTATAGGAAAATTACTGATACATTAAATATGTGATGTAAAAATATTCATATATTTTAAAGTCTAAAACTATAAGGTTTGTTAGTTTGGGGGAGGGGCTTATGTCATAGAATAAAAAGACCCCACAGGATCATATTCATGAATTAATAATGCCAAAAATGAACTATAACATACAGTAAATCTATCGGGTACATTTTGTATCTATTTGTTGTAAACATAAATAACTATAAAAATAGAATTATAACCTATTCTTCATAAGAGATTATATCTTCTCACTCCTCTTTGGCAATACTTTATATGTTTGTGTGTATATGTATATCTGTGCACACACATATCAATCTGTATATATTCATGTAATAATAAAGCAGCATTGATTCAGTAAATGGAATGCTATGCTTGGAATCAGAAAGAAAGAACTGGTTACAAATGCAGCCTCAGATACTTTCTAGCTCAGTGACCTTGGGGAATCACTTAATTTATGTTTGCCTCTGTTTCCTCATCTATTAAGTGGAAATAATAATAGCATCTACTTCTGAAGATTGTTGTGAGCATCAAATTAGATTAAAATTATGATGCACTTAACACAATTCCTGTAACATAGTAAGAACTATGTAAATTTTATTCTCATTCTTCTTGTTGTTATTTAGTTATATGTGCCATTCCCCCAAAAAAGTAAACTCTTTGAAGAATGGAACTGTTTCTTTATAGCTTTTTATTAGAAAAGCTGAGTTCAATGTTTGGCAAAAAGTACATATTAAATAAATATTCATTAAATTATATGTAGACACTTAGAAAGTTTGATTCAACAAGTATTTATCATCTATTTATTTCACTATTTGCCAGGCATTGTGGCATATAGTAGTGGTAAAAAGACCAAGTAAAGGAGGTCCTGCCACTAACCTTAAATTCTATATTGAGGAAGGAAGGGGGGAAAATAATATTTATGTAGAAAAGTAAACACACACACTGGTGTGTGTGTGTGTGTGTGTGTGTGTGTGTGTGTGTATTCAGTAATACTGACCAGGTTCTATAAAAAAATTTAAATGGCAGAGCATGCTATATAATTAACTGCTTCTGAATTGATTTACATGCAATCTTCCAAATTTTCAGGAATATATATCACCAAACAAACAAAAACCATATGATCATCTCAATAGATGCAGAAAAAGCATTTGATAAAATCCAACATCCATTCCTAATAAAAACACTTCAGAGCATAGGAATAAATGGATTTTTCCTTAAAATAGTCAGGAGCATATATATAAAACCTTCAATAAGCATCATATGCAATGGGGAAAAACTGGAACCTTTCCCAGTAAGATCTGGAGTGAAGCAAGGTTGCCCACTATCACCATTATTATTCAATATTGTAATAGAAACACTAGCCTCTGCAATAAGAGTCAAGAAAGACATTAAAGGAATTAGAGTAGGCAATGAGGAAACCAAACTATCACTCTTTGCGGATGATATGATGGTATACCTAGAAAACCCCAGAGATTCTACTAAAAAGCTATTAGAAATAATTCATAATTTTAGCAAAGTAGCAGGATACAAAATAAATCCCCATAAATCCTCAGCATTTTTATACACCACCAACAAAATCCAAGAGCAAGAGATACAAAGAGAAATTCCATTCAATATAACTGTTGACAGCATAAAATATTTGGGAATCTACCTACCAAAGGAAAGTCAGGAATTATATGAGCAAAATTACAAAAAAGTTTCCACACAAATAAAGTCAGACTTAAATAATTGGAAAAATATTAAGTGCTCTTGGATAGGCCGAGCGAATATAATAAAGATGACAATACTCCCTAAACTAATTTATTTATTTAGTGCTATACCAATCAGACTTCCAAGAAAATATTTTAATGATCTAGAAAAAATAACAACAAAATTCATATGGAACAATAAAAAGTCAAGAATCTCAAGGGAATTAATGAAAAAAATCAAATGAAGGTGGCCTAGCTGTACCTGATCTAAAATTATATTATAAAGCAGCAGTCACCAAAACCATTTGGTATTGGCTAAGAAATAGATTAGTGGATCAGTGGAAAAGGCTAGGTTCACAAGACAGAATAGTCAACCATAGCAATCTAGTGTTTGACAAACCCAAAGCCCCTAACTTCTGGGAAAAGAATTCATTATTTGATAAAAACTGCTGGGATAATTGGAAATTAGTATGGCAGAAATTAGGCATGGACCCACACTTAACACCATATACCAAGATAAGATCAAAATGGGTCTATGACCTAGGCATAAAGAACGAGATTATAAATAAATTAGAGGAACATAGAATAGTTTATCTCTCAGACTTGTGGAGGAGAAAGAAATTTGTGACCAAAGATGAACTAGAGACCATTACTGATCACAAAATAGAAAATTTTGATTACATCAAATTAAAAAGCCTTTGTACAAATAAAACTAATGCAAACAAGATTAGAAGGGAAGCAACAAACTGGGAAAACATTTTCACAGTTAAAGGTTCTGATAAAGGCCTCATTTCCAAAATATATAGAGAACTGACTCAAATTTATAAGAAATCAAGCCATTCTCCAATTGATAAATGGTCAAAGGATATGAACAGACAATTTTCAGAGGATGAAATTGAAACTATTACCACTCATATGAAAGAGTGTTCCAAATCATTATTGATCAGAGAAATGCAAATTAAGACAACTCTGAGATACCACTACACACCTGTCAGATTGGCTAAGATGACAGGAAAAAATAATGATGAATGTTGGAGGGGATAAGGGAAAACTGGGACACTAATGCATTGTTGGTGGAGCTGTGAACGAATCCAACCATTCTGGAGAGCAATCTGGAATTATGCCCAAAAATTATCAAATTGTGCATACCCTTTGATCCAGCAGTGTTTCTATTGGGCTTATATCCCAAAGAAATACTAAAGAAGGGAAAGGGACCTGTATTGCCAAAATGTTTGTAGCAGCCCTGTTTGTAGTGGCTAGAAACTGGAAAATGAATGGATGCCCATCAATTGGAGAATGGCTGGGTAAATTGTGGTATATGAATGTTATGGAATATTATTGTTCTGTAAGAAATGATCAGCAGGATGAATACAGAGAGGACTGGTGAGACTTACATGAACTGATGCTAAGTGAAATGAGCAGAACCAGGAGATCATTATACACTTTGACAACGATATTGTATGAGGACATATTTTGATGGAAGTGGATTTCTTTGACAAAGAGACCTGAGTTTCAATTGATAAATGACGGACAAAAGCAGCTACACCCAAAGAAAGAACACTGGGAAACGAATGTGAACTATCTGCATTTTTGTTTTTCTTCCCGGGTTATTTATACCTTCTGAATCCAATTCTTCCTATGCAACAAGAGAACTGTTCGGTTCTGCAAACATATATTGTATCTAGGATATACTGCAACATATCCAACATATAAAGGACTGCTTGCCATCTAGGGGAGGGGGTGGAGGGAGGGAGGGAAAAAAAATCGGAACAGAAACGAGTGTCAATATAAAGTAATTATTAAATAAAAAAAAAGAAAAGAAAAAGCTTTAAAATATAGAGAATGAAAAATTAGAGAAATATGAATCATTTTATAAGAAAAACAATAGCCTTGGAGAACAGATCAAGAAGAGAAAATATAAGAATAATTGCATTACTTGAAAGCTTTGACCAAAAACAAAAAAGAACATTAATATAATTATGAAATAAATAATCAAATAAAATTGTACTTGAATATAAAACAAGAAGTGAAATGGAAACAGAAAAAACCCACCCTTCATCACCTCAAAGATATCCTACAAGGAAAACATATAGAAATATTATTGTTAAATTTCAAAATCCCCAAATCAGTCTGATCTTTTTTGATCTCCAGATCAAGAAAAAAAATGCTACAAAACAAACAAAAATTCAAATATGCTGAAGATGGAATTAGAATTATGTAAGAAAATAAAAAGAATTGCACATGATTCATCACTAACTACAATAAAATACTTTAGATCCTACTACAATAGATTTTGAACAAAGAATTAGCTTATGACCAAAAATATCATATCCAGCAAAACTAATCATATTATTGAATGAAAAAAAATATTCAAAAGATTTTTATAACTTTGTCTTAACAAAACCTGAACTCCATAGAAAATTTAATAATATAATAACATCAAAATTCAAGGGATTCAATGAGGACAAATTTTTATGTTTTTTTACATTGAACTATAAACTGTAGGTTTGAGAGTGATATCAGTAATTGAGTAGTATAAAAGAAAGATTGGGACAGAACTGAGTATGATTTGACTGCTAGGAAGAATGTTTAAGAAGCTGTCTAGGAAAAGGTACAAAATAGTAATTATGCTATACAAATGAGTTGCAAAAGAAGAACTGACATAGAATTATTAGGGAAATGAGGAGGGCTGGTAGTCTGAAAACTTACTCACATCAATAATGAGTTAAATAAGAAACAATATGTATATATTATATGTTATATATTTTATATCCTATACCATGATGGGTATAACATCCTCCAAAATCTTTAAGGAAATAAGGGATGAAGAAGAATAGATTTTTGGAAGGAAATGTAGATTAATGGGAAAGGGATAAAAAGAGAGGCAAAGTGTAGGGAGAAAGATAAGGGAGAAATCCATGAGTGGGGGCAATTAAATAATAGCAAGGCAAATCAAGGAATAGAACTAAAATAGTAACAAGGATTAAAAATAGAATTTATCAGGAAAAAAAGGAGAGCTAGTAAGCATTGATATATGTCAGCAATACTAATATTGTTTTAAATATCTGTTTATATATGTGTAAATGCATGTGTGTAAGCATGCATGTTGGCCTATAGATGTTTGTGTGTGTATGAATATTTGTGGGTATATATACATATATGTGTGTGTATTTCTGTGTGTGTGTGTGTGTGTGTGTGTGTATCTGTGCTTAATTGTAGCCTACTTGGGGCAAGTAGGGAGGTGAAAGGGGGGAAAGAATAAATTACAAGTGTACAGCAAGGAACAAAATAATAATTTATAAGGAAATAAAGACAATATGGACAGTCATGGATATAATGTCTTCTATCATTATTTATGCTTTCTTAAAATGCAAATCTATTACTACATATTTTGAATATTTTCTGGGCACGTCAATGTTTTGTTTTGTTTTTCCTTTTCTGATGTTTTTTTTTTCTTTTCTTATTTGTCTTTTCTTCTTATTTTCTATTTAGATTTTTTTAAAAAAAAGAAAGGAAAAGCAGGGAAAGATCTCTATATATAAAAAGATTTATAGCATCCCTTTTTGTGCCATCAAAGAATTAGAATTTGAAGGAATACCCATCAAGTGGGGAATAGCAGAAGAAATAAAAGAAACAATGAGCAGCCAGAATTCAAAAAAACCTGGATTTATGTGAAATGATGCTGAGTGAAGTGAGCAGAATCAGAAAAACATTGTACACAGTAAGTAACAATATCATTGTGGAAGGAACATGAATGATACACATAGCCAAGACAATTTCAAAAGACTCATTATTCATTAATGGCAACAAAAAAAGAAATATTGAAATTAATCCAGAAAAGAAAATATATCAACATTTTTGATACTCAATCTGCAAATTGAAAGTGAAAACACAAAATTTGGGTGATATAAGCAAGTAAAACCTTCCAGTACAGGAAATAAGTCTGTGTAACTGCGCAAGACCAAGATATAGAATGTCATGACGTTTAAATGGAGCAGAGCTATGTGTAATCAGTCTGGAAAGACTTACTGTGGCCAGGCTGTGAGGGACTTTAAATAACAAACAGAAAAGTTTGTACTTTTTCCTACAAGTAAAAGAAAGTCATTAAGGGATGGGTCATTGTGTTTGAGGATCTCCACTGTCTTACATGTCAAGCTGAACATCACATTGGTTTTGAGTAGAGCCAGCCTAAAATTTTATGATATTTTGTGTCTTTCTTAGATGCATAAAATTAATTTATTACACTGACTTGAATGTTAACACAACCAGGAGCAAGACAAGAAACTAATTGGCTATCATTCAGCAAATCATAGCTCAATAGAAAGAACATATTTAAAACAATTAAAATTAATGCAATAATAGATTTGGTATACATTTCCAGAACTTTAAAAGAAATTATTAAATTTAGAAACCATTTTAACAAAATGCAGACAATGTTTACTAAACAACAAGATATACTATCCTAAGGCTAAACATAGAGTTTAAGACTTCTTCACAAAGAAAAAAAAAAAAAAAGGAGAGGGTGGACAGAATTCTCAGAGCACATGATCAACATATTAAAACCCTGTTGTTAGTAGAATTATCCTGAAGGCAGTTTCAGTGAGCTTACCTTTTAATACACTGATTCAATTACAATTCATAGATAAACATACAAACAGAGAGCTACATAGATGGATGGATAGGTAGATGGATATATGATGTATAGATTAAAGAAGCAGACTAAACTTGAAATATAAAAGGATTCTTAGCACAAAAGAGAATCACATTAAGACCTATTCTAAATGAACATTCTCCCAAAAGGATAAGACTAAGATGGTGATGATGATGGCAGTGACCATATTAAATATGATTGTTGTTATTACTAAAACAAAACGACAATAAGAATAACAACAAACTCTCAAAGGTCAATATATTGTCCATGATGCAAAAGGATAGGACATATCAATATAAGGGAAATAAAACAATATAACTTACAGTAGTGACTCCAGAGTCCTAAGTTGATCTCTTCTGCTTTTACATGGAGTGGTAAAGTAATGAGAAGGGAGACAGAAAAATTTCAAGTTTTCACACAATTTTTTAAATCAGTGAAAAACTTTAATTTCAAAATTGATAAACTTTAATCTCAAAAAAATGAGATCCTTATCCACTGATAAGCCACACACAAGTAGGCATAATACTGGAGGAAATGAATCCTATTAATTTAAATATATTTCTATAAACAAAACCAAAAGAACATTAAAGTTGAATAGAAGTATTGCAGACTAGTTCTTCTTGCAGAGTCAAAGAAAGAAATCGATTAAGATAGTTATTGTATACCTAGGGGTAAAAAGAAGCATTCTTTCATGAAATACAAAGAGAAGTATTCTCAAAACAGTATCATGAAAATAATTTCCAACAGTAAGACTAGAGTAGAATATAGAATCATTTGTAAAATTGTTCAAAGAAGGATGAAAAATTATAAACACTATTAGCAGTTCAGTGTCTAGAGAACTAACCAGAAGATCTGGACTCAAATTACACCCTTTATTTGAGAGGATCATATTCCATCTATATGGCCCTAGGAGAATCAAATGACCTCTTAGTACTCTAGTCAAATGCTCTAAGATTTTAGTTGTGATAAGGTAAGTGACTACCTGCCTTGCTGTAGGGAAATTCCTCGCACTGTAGTTCCCTATGTCAATAAACTAATAGATCCAGTTCTGATCAATATTGTCTCTCAAAAAAGAGATGATCAGTGGAAATAAAAATGCTTTAAAGAAACTGCAATATTTAACTATTACAAATCATTCTAAGTACTTTTGAGGATTAAAACATTTAGAATATTTTTAGAAGTCATTATATTAAATTGTATTCTTGATTAAAGACAGTGGAACTATGATATTTTCCTTGTTTATGGCTATAGAGACAGTAGAGACATTAGAAATGAGGACAAAGAAAGAAAAGATCAGTTGTCTATGAACAAGGAGTTGAGTTTATATAAACAAGATCTTTGCTAAAGGAGACAATCACCTTCACAGAGGATAATCTGCAAAAGCAGGCATAGAAATATCAGTTCAAAGGTTATCAAATTAAGAAATGTTAAGGAGCAGGTCAATTCTCCGAGAGCCTCCACAATTGTGGATCATAACATCTGAAGGAGTTGCAAGGTGGCTTCACTGACACAGGTGTTGCGGACTGGGAATGAGATAAATTGGAGGCAGAGGGAAGAGGAGAGAGGTCAGACAATGCAATGGCCTCTCAGAGAGGTCAAAGAACAGCAACTGCCTCTCAGTCTCCTTGTATCATCCTCTCACATGAGGAGATCTATTCTGCACATCTGGGTTGGATCTCCAGTAGCCACTGTCAGGTAGCTCCCATATCTTCCAACAACTCCCATGTATTCCAGCATATGGCGCTTGAATCTGGCGTATAAGAAACATATGAATTACAAGAAGAACCAACAGTGTTCGAGAGCTATTTGTGAGAAGGATTCTTTCAGAGTTCCTTCTGTAACCTGTAGGTAAGGAAAGGAAGAAGAGCTCCAGTAAGACTTTTTTAATCAGGGTAATTAAATGGGCCAACACATCAAAGGGCTAAGCCAGGAGACTGAGGAGGGACTTAAATGCCTGTTCTGATTATACTCCTCTTCTCCGTTGGAAAGTTTCCCTCCATGATAAGGTCAACATCCGTTACAACCATGCAGAAGTGATAGTGCTGCTTGCATTCCTCAGTGTGCGTACCATGCTATGGTGGGGAAATAACAGCAAAAAACAAAAAAAATGGGGAATTATTAAGTGCTATGGGCCAGAACTCTTGTACTTAAAACAAGGATTCTTACAAGGTATTAACTCAGTGGAATTGATGATACAATGGTTATCTAGTTTAGCATAGTGTTTAATAGTTCTCTAAATTCTGTATGATTAATTTAATCTTACAACAAATATTGGCTTCCTACTGATATAATGATTGGTTTATACTCAGTATAGAGCATAAAAGCTGGGAGCCTCAGCCAGATTCAGAGCTAGAGAAGACAAATGGACTGGAGGCTGAAGCACAAACTCTTGGACTCAGACTCACTTCATCTCACACCACCATAGTGGCCTATCCTCCTGCATTTTCTCCACTGAAATCAAGTCCCATCTGAGGGCCACAAGAAAGTTAGCTGAGCACCAGGTGAGGGAGACAATAAAGACTTGGACTTTCACACCTGGCTATTCTTGTGGTGATTATTGAACTGAAAGGAAGGCTGATCCAAAACCTCCAGAAAACTAAACCAAGAACATTACAGTTAAGCGGCAGGTCAATTCTCCAAGAACCTCCACAACTGTGGATCATAATATCTGAAGAAGTTGCAAGGCAGCCTTTGCTGATACAGGTGTTACAGACTGGGAATGAAATAAACTGAAGGCAGAGGGAAGAGGAGAAATGTCAGATAGTGCAATGGCCTCTCAGTCAGAGAGGTCAGAGAACAGCAATTGCCTCTCAGTCTCTTTGTATCATCCTCTCACAAGAGGAGATCCATTCTATAGGTCTGGGTTGGATCTCCAGCAGCCACTATCAGTTGGCTCCCATGGATTCCAAAAGCTCCTCTGTACACCAACAAAAAATCTTAGTTCATTACTAACCTATATATCTATTCTTTCAACTATATAAAAAAAATTTCTGAGAGATAGATACATAAAATAATGCATCACATATTTAGTATTTCACAATTAATTGAAAAATTTGATCATATAAGGCCCTACAGTCTTAGTGTTTTTATTTTAATTACAAATAATGTGCTTGATTCAGCCAAACAAAATATAATGTTAGAAGGTATAGCTCTTTCAAGCAACTGTTATTCTGAGGGCATTTGTCACTTCTTCCTCAACATTTCTCATGATAGCTTTTATCATCTCTGGTTTTTATCAGTAAGTCCTCAAATGTCAATGTTATTTTTTTTCTTTATTAAGAAAATTCTCCAGTCAGGAATATTATGGTAAATGCCAGCTTTAAAATATCTGTTTTGGCCTAGTTCCTCTTTTAGGTCTTCATCAACTTTAAAAGGGCGTTTCATAATTCCAGTCCAGCTTTGACCAACTCTGTTTCAAAATTGCTTTAGATCTAGTTATTGTTTTTGTCACTTACTTTTTTTGAAGCATAATTTCTGGAAAATACATGTAGTAATGATTTTCCATGGCTTCATATTTTTCAATCTATTCCAATTTTATCTCCTCTCTGAACTTATTTATTATTTTATGCAGTCAACATTCAGAGATAAAGTTCTTTCTTGTATTACTCTGCAATATTCATCAATTCATTGTTGAGTGACTTGGAGCTAAGGATATAATCGAAAAAAGTATAAAACCTGTACCTACAACTAGCTAGATATATTTCTACTTGTTATTCATATCGTACTGGCACATATATAATGTTTTTATGTCTGCAACTCATTTCATACATTTTTTGTACCTTGCCCTTATAGAAGCCCAGCATCATTATTACTGAATAAGTTCTAACAAATGAGATATGGGTATTTCTAATTTGTTGAAGTTTTTCATTCCTTCCCGTGTTACAAGAACAGAAAGAAGCATCATTTGATCTACTAATCTGCCATGTTGAGCTGACTCTGAATACTACCAGCTTGAAACTCTATACAAGTCCAGCAGCCCTTTTACAAAAAAATTTAGAAGCAGTAGTACAATATTGATTTAGATGGAAAACCAATCTATAGTACTGCAAAAATCCAATTTGTCAGAATTTTAGGGCTCTTGTTTGGCCTCTATAATCACTGTAATGACCTCAATGAACATGAATTTCCCACAGTATATCAATCACTTCTCCAAGTGTTCCCTTTCTTTCCTATTCCCATACAATTATGTATGGATAATGAGATTTGAGGGAGTTGTGTTTATTATGATGGGAGCAGGGAAGGTTAAACCTATGATTTAGTCAGCATAGTGAACTTCCAATGTGAAAATTACCACAACTTCAAATTGATAACTTCTCTGAATTGATAGGCTCAAAATGTTGTACTAAATTAATATGTAACTTTAAGTTTAGATTGTAACCTGAAGCAATGGATAGAGTATTGAGTCTGATGTTGGTGAGGCCTGCATTCAAATCCAAACTTAGACAATTAGTAATTTTTTGACTGGGCAAGTCCACTTCTCTCTGTCTGATTCAATTTCTGCATTTATAAAATGGAAATAATAAAAGCATTTACTTTACAACATTGTTCTAAGTTTTGAATGAGACTACAATTGTAAGGCATTTAACATAATGCTTACCACCTAGTATATTATAAATGTTTCTTACTCCCCTTGTTGCTTAGGCAATTGAGAGGTTGAATAACTTGATCAAAGTCACCTGCATTGTTTGATTTCACAGAAAACTTAGACCCATATCTTCTGGACTGGAAAAGTTTTGATTAATTCCTCTATGCTATGTTTATGGCTTGTTTTTTGTTTAATTTTCTTTTGTTAACTATTATTTACTACAAAGCCTAAGTTGTTTCTTTTTTGTTGTCCTCTTGATTGAAGAACTGCATATTTTCTTACAGCATTGAATGTTTTGGAGTGACATTTGTTTCTTTTTAATTGAAAGAATAATTTTTCTAAGAGGAGTTTTAAAAGGGACCTTTCTTTTTCTTCAAGTATATGATACAAATTTATCTTATCAGATAAATTAGTATTCTTTGTTTAAAATCAAGAGTTCCAGCTTGATGCTGTTCCCTGGTCTGCTTCACTAAAGATAAATGTGCTTAGTATTATCATGAATTTTTAAAATCTAAAAGAAATTAAATTCTTGGTGGGTAAGTAAGGCATAAGGTTTTATTGGAATGGAAGCACAACTTAGAGAAGCACAACTAACAAGTGGTACGCACTCCTGAATTGCATATGTGACCACGGACAATAGAACAGTCTCCTGTGTTTTCAAGAGTTAATGTGGCAATCCCCCTATAGTTGGAGGGAAAGGGGGAAGGCCATTAGCTGTTCAGTCTAGTGGTAAATGTTAGGAGAACCACTGCACAGAATTATGATCTAATTGCAGCATTTACACACAGGGATATTTTTATGCAGAGAACTTATACAAATTTAACAAATGAAATCAGATGAAGTGTAGCCAGAGTAACTTCATGAGCAATACACAGAGATTTTTTTTTTTTAAATGGGAATATTTCTGACATTTTCTCCTCTAGCATTAAGTGTTTATGAAGGCTGCATGCTGCAGTAATGGTGACTAATGTTGCATGTTCTAATGGAAAGTGATGGAGTGATATATTAGAGCATTAGCTACACATCTGACTGTGCTTAACAGCTTCGTTGATTTTAATACATGCTATAATTACTGATGCTAAGCTGGCAGGTTTAGATGAAAATGTATAAGAAAGTAATCACTGAAATAAAATAAACCATGAATAAAGTATTTCTTCATCATAATACTTCTTCCCTGATTAATTTTTGTTCTGGGTGGTAGTATATAAATTGGAGTTCTCATTATTATTATTATTATCTTGTTCCATAACAAGTATTTTTAATGGATTTAAGGAAAATGAATTTTAATGCAAAATCTCATTCAAAGTTTGTGATTATTTTCTCCCTCAATATTAAGATTAAGAATATAGGCACTAAGATATGAAAAATAGAGCATTGGACAAGAGGTCAGAATTCCATTTAATTTAACAAGGTTTTCTTAGGTATCTTCTAAGTGCTTGATAGAAAAGTAACTAGTATATAGTGAAGATATGTCAAACATAGGACCACAATATTCCCAAGTGCAGGCTGAAACCAGATTAAGATGAAATAGAGAAGTATTTAGAAAAGAAATAAAAATATAATAGAACAGAGATATTATTAATTGTTTTTAAGTCAATATGTGGCCTATGAGGATATTTTAGTTACCCCATTTCTATTTGAGATGGATACCAGATACAACAAATAAACAAAGTTCTTCATAATCAGGAAGACTTGGTTTTTTAAGTCTTACCTTTCATACATACTGACTATTTGGCTCTGAGCTGTTACTTTACTTTTTAATGCCCCTGGACAACTTTACAATAGTTGATTGCATGTCTGCATCAGTAAAGGAAGTTTCCTCACTCTGGAGTTGCCTACACTAATGAAATCAAATGCCCATACCAATATGTAAAGGGAAAAACAAAATAGTTTTTAAGAAGTCTGAGTTTGTTTTGTAGATCTACTCCATTTTGTCACCTCATAGTTGGGTGACTGGGGTGACCTTAGCCAAATTATCTGTCTCTTAACCTTGGATTCCTTACCTGGTAAATGGGAATGTAAATAAAATGTCACTATCTACCTCTGCTTATCAGCTTGAGGTAATATGCACAAAAGTCTTTGAAACTACAAATTGTAATGCAAATTACTTTACTAAAACCTGTGGTCCCAGAGTCCAAAGATAAACCCAAATAATAAGTTTTCTGAGTTATATTGAAAAATATGTAATATATTATGTATATTCGTGGACAACAATATTTCACTCCTATTATCTTCAAATGCATATAATATTTTATTATTCAAAAATCAAATCAGTGCTGCAATAACATCCTGAAAGATCAAATCAATCAAATCTGTTGTTCTCCCAGTGACTTCCTGGACCAATTCATTCTTTTATAACCATCTCTTCTCTACATATTTCCCTATGTTCATAAGATATTGGCCCCATTAGAACAATGATTCACTTTTTGGTATTTACATCTGCAATACTTAACACACTGTCTAATACATATTAAGTGCATAATAATAATTATAAAAGCTTATTCATCCATTTATTCAGATTTATTGCTTTTGTATAAGATGGATAAAGAGCATTTTGTTGATTCTAGAGCAATTCCTAAATAACTGTATGCCAATTCCCAGCCCCTCTACTCTTTAATAAAAAAGTAACATTTTGTTCTCTTTTTTACTTTAATTTTTTTTTTAAACTGACTATGAAAGAAGGCAGGAGTTTGTTTAAAAAATATAATAGAGGGACTCTAAGTAAATGTGATTTTTGTTATCCAGCATTTATGAAGGAACTATTGTGTGCCAAGTACTGTGCTAAGTGCTAGGAATACAAAAAGAGGCAAAAGTCAGTTTTTGTCCTCAAGAAATTCACAACTGTTAATGGAATTGTACTTCCCTTTGGCTTTTATTATGATGTTACACTGGCAAAATTACCACATCCTGAATGAGACAGGTTTCTCATTTGATGACTCAATAAGTCATTTATAATATAAATATGTATTACACTTAAAATTTGATTTCTAACTATAATAACAGTATTCAAAAATAAAAATCTAATCAATTCAAAACTAAAGCTTAAGGCATAAGTATTTAAAGTGACCATACAGAAATTCAAATTGTCTTCCTCAAATTGTTTTATACCTTGTTTCTAAAGTGAAGATAATAGCCTCTAATGTTCAGGAATTCTTTTTTTTTTTTAGTTTCTTTTTCATCATCCTTAGACAAAATCAAGACTCAAATACTCATGTAATTATTTCAAACTATTTTTTTTAACTTTTTAGTTTAATTCAATTTCCTGTCTCTTTTGGTAATATCTGTATAGGTTATAACATTAGAGTTAGATGAGACAAGATAGTAATGCATGAATCCATCCAAGGGTATGTTCATTTGATAAAATTTCAGTGTGAGCATTTATATCTCAGAAATTGACACTACAAATCATAGCTTACTTTATAATTTTATTTTATTTCTAGACTCAAAAAAGAAATGTAGAAAATGATAATAATGAAAATTAGATTTAGAAGTGTGCCTTGCATATTTTTCCCCAAGAGCTAGTTGTTAAAAATTTAACTGCATACATACATACATATATATATATATATATATATATATATATATATATATAATAGAAATGACAAATTTGATGCCTTGCAAGAAGATTTAGCCTAGTATATTCTAATTGGTTTTATTATCTAGCTACCATTAATTAAAATTAACAATCCACATTTTTTTCGATTTATTTCGTTAACAGGAAGTCATGCTAAACCTTTTCCTCTTCCTCTATTCCGATTTCTAGTCAATCAACAAATACCTTCACATCTACCTCGAAAATATCTCTCCAAAGTGGATTTCTTTGACAAAGAGACCTGAGTTTCAATTGATAAATGACGGACAAAAGCAGCTACACCCAAAGAAAGAACACTGGGAAACGAACGTGAACTATCTGCATTTTTGTTTTTCTTCCCGGGTTATTTATACCTTCTGAATCCAATTCTCCCTATGCAAGAAGAGAACTGTTCGGTTCTGCAAACATATATTGTATCTAGGATATACTGCAACATATCCAACATATAAAGGACTGCTTGCCATCTAGGGGAGGGGGTAGACGGAGGGAGGGGAAAAAAAAATCGGAACAGAAACGAGTGTCAATATAAAGTAATTATTAAATAAAAAATTAAAAAAAACATATCTCTCCAATATATCCCTTTCTTAACACTCATTTAATCTGCTCTACCTAAGGTTCTCATTCTTTCTCATGTTGGTTTATAGTAACTTCCTCCAAATGAATTCGAGAGAGAGAGAGAGAGAGAGAGATTCACACATATGGAGAGAATATATATGTGCATGTATATACACACACATACACACATTTGTAATGCATATATATGTAAAATATACTTACTTATCTATGTAAAAATTAAGTAATATGTTTACTTGCCATAGGTCAAAAGAAGAATGTACAAATTTATTAACAAGGGTCATGTAGTTTTTGTTTTTCTGTCATCAATACTCAATACATTGACTTGAATAAAGAAGGTATTTTAAATTGTTTATTGCTCTTGATATGGAAAAGTATTTTCAAGTTTCTCTCTGTGTGCAAACTCTGCTCCCAAACTAATATTTTTGGTACATAGATAAATGAGTTGCTATTCTTGGATATTTGCCAATTCCTGATCATATCTATAGTTTGTATAGTAGAGGAACCAAAACTTCATTTGGTCAAAGCTGTGAGAATATGACATGAAATACTGTCATAGAGGTCCTATATTCTGTACATTGTTGTGAGGTGATATTCTCTTTTATAGAATCATTGACTACTACTTTTAAGATTGTAATTTTTAATTATCAAATAAATAACTTGACAAAAATAGAAATAAATATAATAAAGATTGAGAAAATTTATAAAAGTGTAAGTATAAATCTAAATTAGCATGTTAATGTACACATTTAATGTTTGATTTAATTAAATAATATAAATATCTTTTTGCTTCTATAAATGCTTTTTATCTTTTTTTAATATATATTGAATAAAGGGCCTAGTTTTTTAATC
This sequence comes from Antechinus flavipes, assembly GCF_016432865.1. NCBI lineage: Eukaryota > Metazoa > Chordata > Mammalia > Dasyuromorphia > Dasyuridae > Antechinus > Antechinus flavipes. The sequence goes on along the minus strand of NC_067399.1, from coordinate 210,093,992 downwards.
ATTCATTTTTCTGACATTGTCTTACTGTACATATTGGCTTAAATTTATTTTCTTCACTTTGAATCACTTTATATGAGAAGTATGTCAATCAATTTTTAACTACTTATTGTTGGAATCCTTACTAACTGCTAACTAATTAGAGTTGATCTAATCTTACAAGAAGATGTTTTGGGCAGAACCTGAAACAAGGTACTAAGTAGAACTAAGTTCAATGAGTTCACACCTCCCTTGAAGCTCGTTGGGCCAGAGAGCACTATGGAGAAAACCCATAATCCCTCTCTCTCGTATCCCACAATTCCTCCCTCTTGGATAAAAGAAACAGACAGAAGCTCTCGGTCAGATTTCAGTAGAGTTACGCCAGAAGCCCTCTCTCCGAGGCAAGGCAGAATATTTTCCACTTGGCTGGCTGGTGGCAGAAGTGTTCTTCAGAGAGGAAGATGCTACAAGTCGAGATTTCAGCGGAATGACATGAAGAGTTGGAGCTGGCTGGAGGCTGAAGAAAACTGAGGCAGAGGCTGAAGGACCAGACCTTTGGATTTGGTGACATTCGGAGAGAGCTCTTGGAACCAAGCAGAGAGATAGGCCTCTAAGCTAACCGGGCTATATTGGGATAATAAAAGATCTGAACTTATATCACCTGGCTGAGTTTTGAGAAGAAAAAGATCACCACACTATATCACCCTCCTCTATTGCATCTGCTGTTCTGCCTTATTTTAATTCCACAAAACAAGATTGGCCTCCCAGGATAAGGTCATCACTTCTTAACATACCACTATTACAATTCTGAGTATGATACTTCACAGAAGGAGGAATTAGGTGATTCCACATCTCATGACCCTCCCTCCGCAATTAACCCTTCATGGGTGGAACAAGGGGGAGGGAGAGAGACAGAAACACAGTCAGCTTCTCCTGTAAAGCAGAATTTGACAAGATTAGAAGAAGCATTAATTAAAGCAAAAAATGAAGGAGAAGATATATCTGATTTTATAAATGCATATCCTGTGATTGAAGAGCTCAACTCCTCAGGTCAGAAAGGGAGAAGATACACTCCTTTTAATTTGGAAAAAATTAAAGATTTGAAAAAGGGTTGCACTCTTTATGGGGCTACATCATCTTATGTGAAGATGTTACTAGATAATTTGTCTTATGAAATCCTAACTCCGAATGACTGGAAATCCATAACGAAAACTTGTCTAGAACCGGGACAAAATTTATTGTGGCTTTCGGAGTTTCATGAATTATGTAGGATTCAAGCCCAATGCAATAGGCAAACAGGAGCTATTGTACAAGTTGCTTTTGACCAACTAGCTGGTGAAGGTCAGTATGCAGAGAGCTCAGAACAGATTTATTATCCCATAACAGTATATGAGCAAATTTCTAAGGCTGCAATAAAAGCTTGGAATTCTCTCCCTGGACAGAAAGATGGAAATAATGCTTTCACAAAAATAGAGCAAGGTCCCAATGAACCTTTTGCAGATTTTGTGGGACGTTTACAAACAGCTGTAATAAGAACCACTGGAGATAATGCAGCAACAGAAATAATGACTAAACATTTGGCTAAGGAAAATGCCAATGAGGTTTGCAAAAGAATTATATGGGGGCTAGACAAAGATGCTCCTTTAGAAGAAATCATAAGACGCTGTGCCACAGTGGGCACAAATGCTTATTATGCCCAGACTATGATGAACATGGAAAGACAAGGTCCTTTTTGGCAGAGAAATTCTAGAGAAACTCGTCGATGTTTTCATTGCGGAAAAGTTGGACATTTGAGAGCTCATTGTAGATATGGAGATAGAGTGAGAAGACAGGTGAGAGAAAACCCAAAACCCCATGTCCAAAATGTAACCGAGGCTTTCACTGGCCTCTAAATGTATATTGACCCAGAAGAATGAGAGGCAGGGCCCAGCTCCAAAGTATCAATCAAAGGACAGGTGGGGCATGATAGCAGCTGAGGTTACACCCAGAGAGACTTTAGAAATTCAGAACTCTGATGTCATCAACCAACAGAAAAGCAATCAGGATTACAGTTGGGAAGAATACAGTCCTTTTAAGACAACAAGACAATATCCAATGCAAACAACTCCAATGTAATTACCAGATGATGAGGAGAAATCCCAAATTTGGTAAATAGAAGGGAATTAGGTTAACTACTTGGGGAAGAGGATCTGCTTATATTTCCACAGATGGAGAAAGAATCAGTTGGCTGATAAGGAGACTGTCAAAGAACTTTAAAATCTTCAGCTTTTAGTTCCTGAAAAACCAGCAAGAATCACTGGATTCCCTGAGATGAAAAATTGTTGATGAGACTTTTGCAGTACTTCAGAGCTTACAGGAATTATTAGATTCCTGGCGCATGAACTAATGGACAATGGATTCCTTATGGACTATTTCTAGGACTTATGGACATTTGTAAATTTTCAGGTCGATTTATGTTGTTATGTATTTTAAGCAATTGCAAGAATCATTGGATTTCTTGAGATGAAAGATTGTTGATGAGACTTTTGCAGTAGTTAAATTTTCATGTTGATTCATGTTATTTGTTACATTACCACTAGCCTGTGTTATATTGCTGTATGCTTTTGTAAATTATGTATAATGCCTCCCATATTGATGGATTTACCATGTATATCTGTTACAAAGTTCTGGCCCATATTGATGGATTTATGTGTACCCCCTCAGAAACCCCCTATGTTTTAAAACAAAAGAAAGGGGGAGATGTTGGAATCCTTACTAACTGCTAACTAATTAGAGTTGATCTAATCTTACAAGAAGATGTTTTGGGCAGAACCTGAAACAAGGTACTAAGTAGAACTAAGTTCAATGAGTTCACACCTCCCTTGAAGCTCGTTGGGCCAGAGAGCACTATGGGAGAAAACCCATAATCCCTCTCTCTCGTATCCCACAACTTATCATCTGAATTTATTTTGCTCACAATACTACTTTGTTAACAGCATATAAATTTATTTATTTATTTTCTATTGTTTTCTCTTTGTTTTATTTTTCAATTTTTACCAAGGTATTATTTAATACTAGTTTTTATATTTCATATATTTATTTACATTATGATGATATTTGTCTTTTTGTTAAGACACTGTTTGTTATCAATAGCAACTTTAAGTATCATAAAATTTCCTTGTATAATTATCTTAATATTTTCTTATTGGCAATCAGCTTTGTCAGGTTACATAGTTCCAATTCAACATTTTTATATGATAGCTAAAGATAGCTAAGTTCCATGAGATATACAAAATATGGTTTAGGGGCTAGATCATGATTTCTTATAATCTAATGTTTCCTATAAGTAAGGCACTTTGAATTTCATTCCTATTCTTTTACTTAGCATTTTTTAAAACAGGGAAGTCAATTAATTGGGTTTCAAAATTGTAACTGCAATACATGATTTTTCTACTTTTTGCTTTTTAAAACTGTATTTTGTCAGAAAAGAACACAACCATTCTTAATTTGCTAAAATAAATCATTTCACAAATATTTTAAAATAGCTATTAAAAACAAAATTGCTGGGGCTGCTAGGTGGTGCATAGTGAATAGAGCAGTCAGGAGAACCTGAGTTCATATCTGGCCCTAGACACTAAACACTTCCTAGCTGTAAGACCTGGGCAAGTCTCTTTACTCCAATCACCTCAGAAAAAAAAATTGCTCTGTCTTATCATATAAATATATCCTATGTGTACATATTCATATATATATAGAAAATAGGGTATATACACACAGATATATATCTTATGTATGTATATATATATATATATACATACATATACACTATATATACATATATAGATAAATAGATATAAAGATAGATATAGATATACACACATGCATATGTACATGTGTGTGCATACATATAATTTATATGTATGTGTATAACATTATATGTATTACACATGTCACATGGAGTATGTTATAGTACATAATATATGTGTTACATAATATATAGTAAATTTAACAGTGTATATAATCTATATAATGCATCATATATATTACACACACACATACATATATCCATTTCATTGCCTTTTCTATAAACATCTTTAAGTTTTACTCCACATATCCTTTTAAAGTTAAGTGTTTGTATGTGTTTCTTTATATATTCATATATTATACACACACATAAATACATACATACACACACACACGGAACTTATTAATTAATCATACAATCACACATAATTGCTAAGTCTTTTTTTTAGTTTTCTGTTTCATTTCAAACATTTTTGTAATGAAATTATATCTCCATCTTCTTCTTCTTGTTTTCCTTTTCTTCCCAAGTCTATTTGAGTCATTTAATTGCTAATTAAAATAATGCTTTTTTAAAAATATTTCTTTGCTTCTTTTGATAATTGCAATGAGGAAATATTTAGTTAATCACTGTTTTGTAAGTATGTATAATTTAAACACTTAAATTTCTACTTGAAATTCTTAAATCTGTTCTTTTAACCTTATAACTCATTTAAAGATTTTATTGTTATTGTTGTTTTCCAATACAAAAATTTTTTGAAGTGGAGCATTTCTCTATGAATTACTCAAATAATTCTGATTTTTCTGTTTGCATTGGGGTTTTTTTTTAACTATTTTTTCTAGAAATTGGATCTGAGCATTCAACTTTTTGTTTTCTATAATTTTTTGTGTTCTCTTCTCATTTCTCCTTCTCATTTGTCAGTCTTATAAAGTGCCTCATAAAATTTAATTTATCTTTTGTAGATTTATTTATTTTCAGCTGTTTATAAAACCATCTCTTTATTGGTTCAGTCCTTAAGAATGACTGATAATGTAATCTCATAAAAATATGTATCATTTATTTTGCTTTTGCTTATAATTACAAATCTATGTATCCTATACAGACTTTTATACTTAATAGAGATCGAAAGATGCTGCCCTACAGAGAAAAAGAATAGAACAGCTTCTTTGAATGTAATCCTTTGGTTGTTTCTACCCAAGAACTTATTTGATAAATCCTATAAGTTTTATCAGTTCCTTTTTATTAATAAGACTTCTGAAATCCAGGTCAGTGAAATCTGAATTGTCTCAGTTTATATGGTTAGTCAGTAATAAATTTATGACTCCAATCTAAAATGTCTAACTCCAAAACTAGATTTAATATTTTTCATTACACTGATTTAAGGGAATCATAAGTAACTAAAAGAAATAAAAGAAATAAATATAAATAAAATACATAATAAAATATAATATTTCACTCTGTTTCTCTGAAAATCCTTATATTATTTACTGCTACTTATTTAAACAGATAAAATTTACAAGCAATATAATATAAAAGTTTTTTTTTAATAAAATAATAATATTCCATTACCTTCATATACCACAACTTATTAAGCCATTGCCCAACTGAAGGCTCATTTTTCAATTCAACCTTTATGATTTCTTTGGGAAACAGGCTCAGTACACTGCTAGCTCAAAGTGTATGCACAGTGTTATAGCTCTCTGGAATGGTTGGACCATTTTACAACTCCATCAATAATGCATTGGTGTTCCAGTTTTCCAACATCCCCTGCAATATCTCTCATTATCTTTTCCTTTCATCTTAGCCAATGTGTGACATATGAGATAGTACCTCAAAGTTGTTTTAATATGCATTTATCTAATAAATATTGATTTAGACCATTTTATATGATTATAGATGATTTGAATTTTGTCATCTGAAAATGGTATATTCATAACTTTTGATCATTTATTGAGAAATGAGTTGTATTCTTATAAATTTGACACAGTTGTTCATATATTTTAGAAAGGAAATTTTATCAGAAATAATAACTGTAATATTTATTTTTGAAGTTTTATGAGGGGGCAGAAGGAAGCAGAGAAGGTCTCCTGTATGGGACAGTGTAGAGTTCCAATGCCCATTGACCTCTGTGTGCTGGGGAATCTACTTGAGGGCTCTTAGTTAAGATATAGCAGCATCCCTTATTCTATCCTAGTTCAGAAACCAGTGGATCTGCAAAATAGCTGTGAGATCTCAAACACAGCTACATAAGGCAAAGAATGAGCCCTTGGATCCCAGAATAATGTGGGACTTGACTTCACCCACCCAGCATGGGAAGCAAGAGGACAGCAGTGACTCCAAAGCAGTATAAAGCCACTGTCACCTGTAAAGGAAATTTGGGACAATCTCTCCATTACCCGAGGAGTGAATCTCAACCTTTAAATTGAGCAAAAAAAGCTCTGACCATAGAGAGCTTTTATGGAGACAGGAAAGAATAGACCCAAACTTTGAGGATACTAAAGGCAAAACATCTCCAGATAAAGCCTCAAAGGGTGATATGAATTGATCTCTGTCTCAGAAGGGCCTCTGGGAAGAATTGAAAAAGGATCTTAAAAGAGAGTTAAAGGAAAAACTGGGGAAAGGAAATTATAGCTTTGCAGAAGAGTATGCAAAAGGCAACAAAGAAATTTTCTGAAGAAAACTGATCAAAAAACAGATTTGGCAAAATGGAAAAAGAATATAACTCATTAAAATACATGTTATATAATGCAAAAAAAAAAACAATTCCTTAAAAAACAGCATTTGTTAAATGGGAAAAAAACCCAATCAACAAAAATGAAATTCAATTGGCCAAATGCAAAAAAAAAAAAAAAGCTAAAACAAGACAATTGAAAAAAATTTCACTAAAAATTAGAATTAAACAAATGCAAGGAAATGACTCAATAAGCCATGAAGATTCAGTTAAACAAAATTTTTAAAAAATGAAAAAATAGAACATAATGTAAACTATCTCATCAGAAGAATAACTGACCTGGAAAACAGATGTAGGAGAGACAATCTAAGTATTACTTGGACTAACTTAAAAACATAATAAAAGAAAAAAAAAAAGAGCCTATCCAACATCTTTCAAGAAATCATCAAGGAAAACTGCCCTGATCTCCTAGAACCAGAGGGTAAAATAGCTATTGAAAAAATTCACCAATCACGTCCTGAAATAGAAGCCAAAATAAAAACTCTGAGAAATATCATCACTAAATTTCAGAATTACCAGATCAAGGAGAAAATCCTGCAAGTTACCAGAAAGAAACAATTCCAATAACAAGTAATCACAATCAGGATTACCCAGGATTTAGCAACTTCTACTTTAAAAGATCAAAGGGCCTGGAATATGATATTCTGAAGGGCAAAGTAACTTGTACTACAGCCAAGAATCAACTATCCAACAAAATTAAATACTATTTTTCAGGGGGAAAACAAAAATTCAATGAAATAGATAGCTTTCATTTATTTTTATGAAAAGAGTCTCAGAGCTGAACTGAAAACTTCATCTTCAAATACAAAACACAAGAGAAGCATAAAAAATATTAAAAGGAAAAAATGTGTTCTTTTAATTTTAAAAAGTTTGCATCCCTATATGGGAAGATGATATGTTTAAATAATGAAAATTGCATCTTTGTTAAGGATATATTAGAGGGTGTAGATATAGTTTGACTATTGTGGTGATATAATAAATAAAATATATAATAAAATAAAAAATATATAAGAAATATAAAAATAAATAAATTTGGGGTTGGGGCAACTAGATGGCATAGTAAATAGAATACTAGCCCTGAAGTCAGGAGGTCTTGAGTTCAAATTTGATCTCAGACACTTAACATCTCGTAGATGTGTGACTCTGAGCAAGTTACTTAATTCCAATTGCCTCAGAAAAAAAGAAAAAAAGAAACTTGGTGTGGAAAATGAATTGGACTGAAAGAAGAGCAAAGAGCAGGTAAAATGGGGTAAATTACATCTCATGAAGAGGCTTAAAAGAACTATTATAATTGAGGTAAGGAAGAGAGGTGGATAAGCATTCTGTGACTCAATCTCACTGCATTTGGTTCCAAGAGAGAATACCACAGATATTTAGTTTGATGGAGAAATTGTTCTCACCCTATAGGGAAGTAGAAAAGAAAAGGGGAAAGGAAAGGAGAGGCTATTAAAAAATGACAACATAAGTGTAAAGAGAAAAGGATAAGAAAGGGGGGAGTTGATGTAAAAGGGAAGAGCTAGGTCAACATAGTGGTGATACATAGGTACTCTGGGGAGGATAAAGTGGTAAAGGAAATAGAAAAGTATAACTCTGGGAAAATAAGTTGGCAGGAAATATAGCATTAGTAATTTTATCTGTGATTGTGATTTTGATGAATTCTTCCATAAAATAGAAGGATATAGCACACAGAATTAAAAGCCATAATTCTACAATATGTTGTTTAAAAGAAACACATTTAAAGCAGAGTGATATATACAGAGTAAAGGTAAAAGTCTGGAGCAGAATCTACTATGCTTCAGCTGAAGTTAAAAAAAAAAAAGGAAAGATAGTGATCCTGATATAAGAGCAAACAGAAGCAAAAAGATATAATTAAAAGACATAATGAAGGAAACTACGTTTTGGTAAAAGATATTACAGGTAATGAAGTAATATTGATATTAAGCATATATGCACTAGATAGTATAGCAATCTAATTCCTAGAGGAGAAGTTAAGAGAGGTGCAAGAAGAAAAAGACAGCAAAACTATACAAGTGGAGGATCTCAATCTTGCTCTCTCCAATCTAGATTAAATTGAATCAAAATTTAATATGAAATAGCTTAAGGAGGTAAATAAAAACCAAGAAGAGTTAGGGATGATAGACCTTTGAAGAAAATTGAATGAAGACAGAAAGGAATATACTTTTTTCCTTGGCAGCATACATGTACATTGACCATGTTTTAGGGTACAAAAATCTCAAAATCAAATACAGAAAGTCAGAAGTACTAAATACATCTTTTCCAGATATGATGCAATAAGTTACATGTAATAAAAGGGCCAAAGAAAAATACACAAAAATTAATTGGAACTAAATAGTCTAATCCTAAAGAATGAGTGGATGAAACAACAAATCATAGACACAGTTAATAATTTTCTCCAAGAGAATGACAAAAATGAACCAACATACCAAAATTTTGGATGCAGCAAAAAAAAAAGTGCTAAGTGGAAGTTTTATATAGGTAGATGCTTGCTTGAATAAAATAGGTAATGAGAAGATCAATCAATTGGGCATGGAACTTAAAAAACTAGAAAATGACCAAATTAAGACTCCCAATTAAAATTCAAATTTAAAATTCTGAAAATAAAAAATTTTGATTAATAAAATTAAAAGTAGGAAAACTATTAAAGTTATAAAGAAAACTAAGAGTTGGTTTCATGAAAAAAATTAGATAAACCTCTAGTTAATTTGATTAGAAAAAGGAAAGAAAAAAAATCAAATTTCTAGTATCAAGAACTAAAAAGATTCAGAGGAAATTAGAGCAATAATTATAAATAATTTTCCCATATGTATGACAACAACTGATAATCTTAAGTGATATGAATGAAAACTAACAAAAATATGGATTGCACATTTTAACAGAGGATGAAATAAATTTTTTAAGAAGTCCCATTTTAGAAAAAAAATTGAAAAAGTTATTCATCAGATCCCTAAGAAAAAATCTCCAGGGCCAGATGGATTTACAAATTAAGTATAACAAACATTTAAAGAACAATTAATTCCGAGGCTAAGCAAACTACCCAATTCTTTTATAACACACATATAGTACTGAAACCCAAACCAGGGAATGTCAAAACAGAGGAAAAAAATGACGGCTCAATTTCCTTCATGAATATTTATGCAAAAATCTCAAATAAAATATTAAAAAGGAGATTATAGCAAATTATCACCAAAATAATGTACTATGACCAATTAAGATTTGCGCCAAAAAAGACAGGATTGATTTAATATTAGAAAAACTATTATCATAATTGACTAAAATCAAACTAACATAGTTTATGATTATCTCAATTGATAAAGAAAAAACATTTGACAAAATCCAACACCCTATATGATTAACAACACTAAAGAGCATACTCAGAAATTAAATGAACACAATTACAATACAATTTCCACACAGATAAAGTCAGATCTCACCAAAAAGAAAAATATCAAGTGCTCATAAACCAAATTAATATAATTGAAATGGCCATTCTAACTAAATTAATCTACTTATTCAATGTCATACGAATGAAAGTGGGAGGCAAAGACAAAATGGTGGAGAGTAGACATGGCTTTCTGTGACCTCCTCTGACCTTCTCTCAAACCAGTAGCAGATTAAGGCTCTAAACTGGTTTTGAAGTCAAAGAATCCACAAATATTTGGAATACAACACATTTCTAAAAGAAAATACCTTGGAAGAGCTTCAGAACAGGTCTATTTCAATCCAGCAGTGGGACAGTCTGCTGAACCCAGATAGTAGCATAGGGAGACCAGGGCAAGAAGCTGGAGCAAAGAGTCAGAGAGTTGTAGCTTCCACACACCTGGGAATCATCTCTGAGCCTCTTAGGCCACTATGTCCTATTTGCAAGCAGGTGGTTTGGCAGATTTGCCTTTTGTAAAAGACAAATTGTAAACCACTGAGCCCTGGAAGAATGCTGGACCTAGCCTGCATTACCCAACACTGAAAATCAATCAGCAGAATTGTCCCAGGGCAAATTAGAGCAGTTGCCACTCCTTTGCATTGAGGTCAAGCATTAAAAATAACAATAATAATAAAAAATAAAAAAAGAACTCTCACCATAGACAGCTTTTATGGAAAGAAAGAACAGACCTCAAATCCTGAGGTTCCTAAAGGCAAAGCAACTCCAGAAGAAGCCCCAAAGAGAGACGTGAGCTGGTTCCCATTCCACAAGTCTTTCTTCAAAGATTGCATAAAGGATCTTAAAAGAGAGTTAGAAGAAAAATGAGATAATGCAATGATGTCATTGTAATAAGGAATGGAAAAAATGAAAAAAGAATGCAATGAACAAAAAAAAATGTAATTGGCCAATTGCATAAGGAGCTAAAAAAGATAACTGAGGAAAATAATATACTAAAAATTAGAATTGAACAAAGGGAAGTGAATGGCTCAATAAAACTTCAAGGATCAGTCAAAACCAAAATAATGAAAAAGAAACAGAAGAAAATATGAAATATCTCCTAGGAAAAATAACAGACCTAGAAAATAGACCTAAGAGAAACAATCTAAGGATTATTAGGCTTCCTGAAAACCATGATGATAAAAATAACCTAGACATTATCTTACAGGAAATAATAAAAGAGAACTGTCCTGATATTTTATAATCAGAAGGTAAAAAAGCCATCAGAAAATCTACCAACCATCTCCTGAAAGAGACTTCAAAATTAAATCTCCAAGGAATGTCATGGCTAAATTTCAGGATTATTGCACCAAGGTAAAGATATCGCAAGCAGCCAGAAAAAAAAAAAAATACCGAGGAGACACAATTAGGATTATCCAGAACCTAGCAGCTTCCACCTTAAAAGATAGAAGAGCCTGAAATCTAATGTTCTACATCAATATAACTGTCAAGAAATTATTTTACAGAGCTAGAAAAAATAATGACAAAGTTTATCTGGAAGTTCAAAAAGTCAATCATTTTAAGGGAATTAATGAAAAAAAAAATGTCAAATAAAGTTGACCTAGCTATACCAGACATAAAATTATATCATAAAGTAGTGGTCATCAGAACCATTTAATGTTGACTAAGAAATAGAATAGTTAATCAATGAAACATATTAGATACACAAGACATAATAGTTACTGAATATAGTATTCTAATGTTTGATGAACCCAAAGACCTCAACTTCTGTGATAAGAACTCACAATTTGACAAAAACTGCTGAGAAAATTAAAAATTATTATGGCAGAAACTAGGCTATGATACAGTATTTGAACCCCTATACCAAGATATATTGAAATGGGTTAAAGACTTAGACATAAAGAGTGATATTTTAAGCAAATCAGAAGAATAAAGGATAATCTATCTTCTGATTTGTTGGAGAAAGAAGGAATTTGTGGCCAAAAGAGAACTAAAGTACATTATGGAATTTAAAGTGGATAATTTTGATTTTATCAAGTTAAAAGTTTTTGTACAAACAAAATCAATGCACACAAGATTAAAAAATAAGAAAACTGGGAAATAAATTTTGCATCCAAGATTCTGATAAGGTCCTTATTTCTAAAATACATAGATACCTGACTCAAATTTATAAGAACACAAGTCATTCTCTAAGTCATAATTGGTGAAAGAATACAAGGAGGCAATTTTCAGTTGAAGAAATTAAAACTATATCTAATCATGTGAAAAAATGCTCTAAATCACAATTGATGAGAGAAATGCAAATAAAAACAACTCTGAGGTACCACTACCCACTACTTTGGCTAAGAAGATAAGAAAAGATAATAATGAATGTTGGAGGGGGTGTGGGAAAATTGGGACACTAACATATTTTTGGTGGAGTTGTGAACTGATCCAAATATTCTGGAGAGCAATATGGATCTATGCTCAAAGGCTATCAAACTATCCATATCCTTTGATCCATCAGGGTTCCTACTGGGCCTATATCCCAAAGAGATCATAAAAAAGGGAAAAGGACCCACATGTGAAAATTTGTTTGACCCAGCCCTTTTTGTACTGGCAAAGGATTGGAAACTGAGTGGATGCTTATCATTTGAAGAATGCCTGAATAAGTTATTGTATATTAATGGTATGGAGTATTATTTTTCAATAAGAAATGATCAGCAGAATGATTTCAGAAACTCTGGCGAGACTTACTTGATCTTATGCTAAGTGAAGTGAGTAGAACCAAGAGAACATTATACACAGTCACAGCAAGAGTATAAGATGATCAATTCTGATGGATATGGCTCTTTTCAACAGTGTGGTGAGTCAGGCCAGTTCTAATGACCTTTTGATGGAGAGAGTCATTTACAGACAGAGAAGGAGCTGTGAGAACTGAGTGTGAATCTCAGCACAGAATTTTCACCTTTTGTTGTTATTTGCTTGCTTTTTTTTTTCTTTCTCATTTTCTTTCTTTTTGAGCTGATTTTTCTTTTGCAATATGATAAATGTGAAAAAATATATAGAAGAATTGCACATGTTTAACATATATAGGATTGCTTGCTGTCTAAGAGAGGGAAAAGAGAAGAGAAAAAATGGAACAATGTTTTGTAGGAGTTAATGTTGAAATCTATCTATTTTTTGAATTTTTTGAAAATAAAAAGCTTTTAAAATTTTTAATGAGAAAGAAAAAAAAAGCAAGCAAACAACAACAAAAAGTGAACATTCTGTGATGAGATTCACACTCAATTCCCACAGCCCCTTCTCTGTCTGTAAATGACTCTCTCCATCACAAGGTCATTAGAACTAGCCTGACTCACCACATGTAGGAAGAGGGATAGGGTGTGGAGTAAGAAAGCCAGAGTGACTCCTGGCTGGATTTGTGTGGCCATTCCTCTCACAGCCACAAAAAATAAAGATCAAGAACTTTTGCTTATCCTGACTCTGGCTGATTCTATAGTATCCAGGGTGCTAACAGGATCATCACAATTATCTAGTTTTCCCTCAATCAAATTGTAGTTTCCTTCCTTATCTCTTTTAATTAGATCTATTTTTTGCTTTTGCTAGATCTGAGATCAAGCTCACTATTCCTGCTTTTCTAATTCAGCTGAAGCGTAATAGATCCTGCTTCTTTCTTTTACTTTTATCCCAAATAGATCACTCTGTTTTAAATGTGTTTCATATAAACAACTTATTATAAGTTTCTGGCTTTTAGTACGGTCTGGTATTGACTTCTACTCTATGGAAGAGTTCATCACATTCATCTTCATAGTTAAAATTACTAGTTTTCCCTAAGTTATACTTTTCTATTTCACTTACTCCTCCCCAATATTTTCCTTCTGACCACCACATCCCTCAAAGAGCTCTTCCCTTTTACAGCCTCTCCCCTTTTCTTATACATTTCTCCTTCTACTTTTGTCCTCATTTCTACCAGCCTCCTCTTTTCCTTTCTCCTTTCCCCTGCTAATTTCCTATAGAGTTAGGGAAAAAAAACTTCTTTGTGAAGTTAAATGTGTCTGATAATCTCTCTTTGGACCAATTCTGATAAGAGTAAAATTCATGAAGTGCTCATCCCCCTCCTTTCTTTCCCTCAAGTGTAATAGATCTTTTTTACCTTTTCAGGAGATGTAATTTACCCCATTTTAACTCTATTTTCCTCTTCTTTCAGTAGAGTCCCCTTTTCTTATCTAGTTTCATTTTTATGTCATCATAATAAAATCAAATTTTATTTGTACTCTCTATGTATACCCATAACAGAAATACAGATTTTTAGAGTTAAACATATCATCTTTCCCTATAGGGATATAAACTTTTTTAGCTTTTATAAGAACATTATATTTTCTTTTCTTTTTATATTTTTATGCTTCTCTTGAATTCTGTATTTGAAGATATAATTTTCTATTCAGCTCTGGTCTTTTCATTAGAAATAAATGAAATTCATGTGTTTCATCTTTATCCCTGAAAGATAATGCTAAAATTTGCTGGATAGTTGATATTTTGGCTGCAATCCAAGTTCCTTTACTTTTTGGAATACCAGATTCTATACCCTTCATTCCTTTAAAGTGGAAGCTACTAAGTCCTGGGAAATCCTGATTGTGGTTCCTCCATATTTGAATTGTTTCTTTCTGGCTGCTTGCAATATTTTCTCCTTGATTTGATAATTTGGAAATTTAGCTTCGATGTTTCTAGTTTTCCTGTTAGGGTCTCTTCCAGGAAGTCATTGGTGAATTCTTTCAGTAGCTATTTTACTCCAGTGGCTCTAGTATATTTAGGCAATTTCCTTTGATGATTTCCTGAAAGTTGATGTCGAGGCCCTTTTTTCATCATGGTTTTCAGGAAGTCCAATAATTCTTAGATTGTGTCTCCTAAATCAGTTTTCCAGGTCAGTTATATTTTACATTTTCTTCTTTTTTTGGTTTTGTTTGACTGAATTATGAAGTCCCATTCAGTCATTTACTTCCATTTGTTCAATTCTTATTTTTAGTGAATTATTTTCTTTTTTATATTTTTTGTGTTTGGAAAATTAAACTTTAAAAAAAAAATAAGTGTGGTATTTTGTTGATTGTATTTTTCCCCATTTCACAAATTCTATCATGCAACAAATTGGTTTCTTTTTCAAATCTATTTTGTATAGAGTTATATGCTTTTTCCATGTCAGCAAATCTATTTTAAGGTGTTTTCTTCAGATTATGTGTGTGTGTGTGTGTGTGTATTTTTTTTTTCCTTTTCCAAATTCTCTTATCAATTTCTCATTTCCTTTCTCCATTTTTCTTTTAACTCTCTTTTAAGATCTTTTTGGAATTCTTCCAAGAGAGTCTTGTATAATAGAAACCAATTATCATTTGGGGTTTCATCTGGAAATAATTTGCCTTTAGGATTTGAGATCCTGTTTGAGATCTGTTCTCTTTCTCTATAAGAGCTTTCTATGGTCACAGTTATTTTTGCTTTTTTGCTCATTTTTTAAGCTGAGTTTTGCTCTTAATGCAAAGTGGAGATTTTCCCAAGATTCCTCTACAAATGACAGCCACTTTAGGTTGCCCTGGGGCCAGTGCTGTTGATTGACTTCTGGTGATGGGTAGGCATGACTAAGCCCCATATTTTTTTTCTGGGGATCAGAAGCTCACTATTTTTTTTTTGTATTTGCATTAGAAGTCTCACAGCTGATCCACTGACTTGTACCCAGGACAGAGTAGCCAAAGCAACTCTATTTTGCCCATGAACCTACCAGTAGATTCCCTGGTTTGGAGACTCCACAATGCCCTGGCTTCCTATGCTGCACTTGAGCTTGGCCACCTCCACCTCCACCCACCCAGTCGAAACAGACTTTTTCTGAAGTATTTCCAAAGTATTTTCTGCTGGAAGTTTATTACACTTCAAATATTTGTAGATTTTGTCACTTTGAAACCCCTTCAGAGGCTTGATCTGGTATTGATCTGAGGACACTAGGAGTTGCTCAGATAAAGATGTGCCAACATCTTGGCTCTACCCTACTGTCCATTTTTTAATTGAATATTATTGATAATTTTGCTAGATATGATATTTTTTGGCCGCAGGCCTAGTTCTTTTAATTGGCAGTATATGATTCCAGAACCTGTGGTCTTTTATAGTGGCTTCTGTTACAATTCTAATTGTATTTCCAGCATATTTGAATTGCTTGTTTTCCTGTTTCTTGAAAAATTTTCTCTTTGATCTGGATGTTTTGAATTTAGCAGTAATATTCCTAAATGTTTTCCACATAGGTTCTCTATGAGATGGTGATTGTTGGATTTTTTTTTAATCTCTATTTTCCCCTCATGATCATGAATTTGTTCTTGCATTATTGTACCAATGCTTTTTCTTTTTGTTTGTTTGTTTGTTTGTTTTTGGTCACAGCTTTCAGGTAGTCCAGTTATTCTTGTACTTTCTCTCCTTGAATTGTTCTGTCAATCAATCGTTTTTCTTATAAGATGTTTTATATTCTGTTCTATTTTTTCTCTCTTTTTTGTATTGTTTTGTTATTTCTTGATTACTTATAGCTTCACTGACTTGTCCTTGCCCAGTTCTAATTAGCAAAGATTTCTTTCCATCTTTAAGATTCTGTGTCTCAGGGCAGCTAGGTAGTGTGATAGATAGAGCACTGAAGTCAGGAGAACCTGAGTTGAAATCTGGCCTCAGACACTTAATACTTCCTAGATTGTGACCCTGGGCAAGTCACTTAAACTCAATTGCCTCAACAACAACAAAAATGTTTCTGGTCTCCTTTTCTATTTGGCTACCTTTGTTTTTAATAATCTTGTTTTTCTTGGATGGTTTTTAATTTTAGTTTGTTGTTGTTGTTTTGTTTTGTTTTGTTTTGTTTTTCCTCAATGTCTTTCATTTGATTTTTAAATTCTCTTTTGAGGTCTTCTATTTTTGGGGGGCAGAAAGCCATTTATCATTACTCTTTGAAGCAGAAGAAGCTGTTTTTTTTTTTTAAACTTCAGTGTGCTTCTCTGAAAATGAACCCCAGTCTTCCCTATTTCCATTATAAGTTTCTGTTATTGAGCTGTTTTTCCTTTGCTGGTTCATTTTTTTTAATATAAGAAGTATTAGTTTAAGCACTTCCAATCACGGATTGGGGAGATGGTACTTCTGCCTTCATATCAGCCCTCTCCTCAGACCAACTCTAAACCAAGAGCTCCCCATTCCTGCAAGTGCCTACAGTACACATAATCCCCGTTCCACTGCTTCTACACTTACCCAGGATGCTAGTTCTTCTTTCCCAGGGCCACAGCTCAGCCGTACAGATAGGCCTGGCAGTCCTAATCTGTGAGGTTCATTCAGTCTTCTTGAACTCAGATCCCCCTTCCCCCAATTTCTTAAGCAGTCTGGGAAGTGAAAGTGTCTGTGGTTCCTGTTAAGGCTACAGCCAAACTCAACTAGCCCCAGGGCTTCCCACTTGAAGTTTCTGTGGAGTTAATCCACAGTGTCTGCACTTTACATAGTTTCATTCTAGTCTGAGGTCTTTTTTTCAATCTTCTTGAGTTGTACTAGGAAGACTCTTGTTCTGCCCCAAATATTCTGGATCTTTCACCAGTCTATTTTCACTCTGAGGTGCAATTTTTTTTTCTATTTGTGGGGGAAATCTGGAGAGCTTAAAATTTTCTGACCTATTCCAGCCTCTCCCCAGAATCATCCCAACCTAAAGTATAAATTTAATGATCTGGCATATAATTGTAGTTCATAATTTGAGTAATAAACAGTATTTCATGTATTGTGTTTTTCCATTACAGAGAATTAGACATATATATCTTGATTAATCATTGATACCACTTCGTGTAGCTGCAACATTCTTAAAGAGCTGTTAAATAGTTCAGTGGATAGAATACAAGACCTAAAATCAGGAACACTCATCTTCATGAATTCAAATCTGTCCACAGACACTAGCTATCATACCCCAGGCAAGTCACTCAAACCTATTTGCTTCATTTCCTCATGTGTAAAATAAAATTGAGAAGAAAATGATAAATAACTTATGTATCTTTCCTAAGAAAACTTCAAATGGACTCACAAAGAATTGGACACAATTGAACAACAACAATATTCTGTAGTTTTATGAAATCAACAACTATGTTCTGCAAACAGAAGTATCTGGAGTATTTTATCATGTATAGTAAATGAATCCTGAACAGAACATCTCCAGTGATAGTTATAATACCTTTATGGTTTGTTTTATGACTTGTTCAGTGTTACTAATCAGATTGTATATGTTATCTGCATTTTTATCAGTTTTAATTTGGGGATTTTATTACATTGACTAATGAACCATTCCCTCTAATCCATACAAATCCCTATTTCAATTTTCTCTAGCCTAAGAGAACATAAGTATTTTTCTATTGAAAAAACAAAATTACTATGACAGAATGCGTGGTCCTTTCATTTATGCAATATATAATCCCTCTACTACTCTATTCATAGAATTAAGGATTTTCAAATTTGAAAGGAATTCAGTGGCTACCCATCAATAGTATACATGGAAAATAATTCCCACTATAATAAAGCCAGTAGCATAGTCATCTAGTTTTTGCTTGAAAAATTTCAACACAATCTCCCTCCCATCATAGTTCATTCTATTTTTAGAAAACTCAAGTCTACATTTGCTTTTTTGAAACTTTCACCCATTGTTTCTAGCACTTCTCTTTAGAATAGAGCAGTATACATCTAATGTCTCTCCAAGATAATAACCTTTCAAGTACTTGAGTAGAGCTGAGATGCTTCTCTTCTCTTTTGCAGATGAAATATTTTCCATTTTCAAATTATTTTCAAGAATAATGGATTCAAAGGCTTTAATCATCCTGTAAGATTCCTACTAGACTCTTTAAAAATTATTAATTTTTAACAATATTTCCATTTTAATTTTTTTCTCCCTCTTTCCCATAACTCCTCCCCAAGAAGACAATCAATCTGATAAATTATATATGTACATTCATATTAAACATATTTTCACTTTTATCATGCTGTGGAAGAATAATAAGCTCAAAAGTAGGAAACCACTGGAAAGAACAAACAACAAAAATAATTGAAAAGGTGATGCTTCAATCTTCATTCAGACTCCATAGTTCTTTCTCTGGATGCAGATGGCATTTTCTATCATGAGTCTTTTAGAATCATCTTAGATCATTGTATGGCTGCAAAGAGCACAATCTATCAAAGTTAAATATCCACATAATGTTGCTTTTTCATGTACAGTGTTCTCCTGGTTCTGCTTATCTCACTCAGTATTAGTTCATGTAATTCTTTCCAGTTATTTTTCCTTCTAAAATCTTCCTGTTTATTATTTCTTATAGAAAATTAGTATTCTATTACACAGTTTAGCCATTACACAATTGATGGGCATCATCTCAATTAACGATTCTTTGCCACCATAAAGAGAGATGTAATAAATATTTCTGTGCATATTATTCATCCTTTTCCATTTTATGATCTTTTTTTCCAACTGGACTTCTACCACTTATTAATATCCTCCCTAAACTTTACATCTCAGCATTTAATAATATAATCAAGATGTGATCTGATTGAATCCAGGCTTCCAAACCTTCATGAATTTCTATGGATAAAAATATTTTTATCTAGTTGCCAGTCCTGAAGTTTCAGTGCCAAATCACAATAAAAAGATATTTCTGTTTCATGAGACCTGCTAGAACTTATAATTTGGAATAGCCTTCAGATAACCAGAGTCACTCACCAGAGATAACTATTGCAGTAGTATTTAATGGAGGATGAAAATTTAAATAATAAAAGTTGAAATAAATATCTGCTCTTCAGTATGACTCAACAAAAAGAGTTCTGGAGTAGTAGGAAAGATCTGTGTTGAAATCTTGCCTCTTGGAGCTGTTGTCCACATGAATACTAGAGAATCACAATCTTCCAAATATTCAGGCTCATCTATAGAATAGAGATAATTTCAAAAGAAATAACCTATCCAAGGTATTTTAAATTTATTACTGGAGTTTTAGGTTTTAATAGCTTTATGCAGTGTAAATGAATGCTGGGGTGGGGGTGGGGGGCAAAATGGAGATGTAACAGTCTGAATACTACAAGAAACCTTACAGGTGGCATCTTTTATCTTCTCTAAGAAGGTAGATAATAAAAATAGTTTCTAATTTATACCTAAAAGTGTTTTTATTAGTAAATATAATTACATTAGAAAAATGCAAAATAGTACATTATTCATTTTCCTCAATGGTGATTTCCCAATGCATTAAAACTATTAAAACATAAAGCTGAACTATAGCTCTTAGAACACCTTGTATAAAATATTTTAATCATAAAGCACTATATTCATATAGTTATTACTTAAATTTGAGAGATGTGATGACTCAAAGAAAATTAATGCAGATGGAAATCAAAATGAAGAATTGTGAATAAAATGTTATTTTGCTTTTTATATTCTAAGTGAACTTCATTTACTAATAAAGATCTTTATGTATATACAAAGTAAATGAGAAAATACTCTTTTATTTTCTATCTTCTTGCAAAATACAAATCGGGATCCTGCTAGCATACAGCATGGTCCATTTCCATTTGTTCCTTGGGCCAGCAAAGATTTTATTTTGTTTCCCAGCAGGTTTTGTGATTTATTTACTCTGGGGAACATAGAAAATAATCAGAAGATTAACAAGCTGTGATTGTTGGGAAGCTTATGATAGAGAAAGGCAACTCATATTACCGCAGAATATATAATTATTTATTGGTTTGAGGCTATGTGATGGGATAGCAGAGAGAAAGAGAGAGAACTTAAAAACCAAAATCAATACAAATAATAATAATTTATCATGGAAGAAGTACCACAGGCCAAGAATAGGTTATATGAAAGGATTATTCTTCTGAAGGATATTCTTAAGAATTTGGTTACCTTATTCACTGTTTTCCTTTCCTTTTTTTTTTCTCTCTGATTAACTGATTTTCCCTGTAGAAATCAGTAGTTCATGGATGCAGATTTTTATTGACTTCAATTGTCATTTCCTAGACAATCTAAATTTAGATATTATGAGCATATGTGTGTATGCACACTTGCACACACAAGCATACACACGCGCGCGCACACACACACACACACACACACTGAATTTCTATACCATAACATAGGGAAAAAGAAGAAAAAAAAAATAGGAACTGACACCAGAGCTTAAAGGATCTTCAGAGATGATCCAATCCAACTTCATCATTTTACTAATGAAGAAATTGAGACTCAAAAAGATCGTCTGAAATCACACAGAACTACCATTAGGAAAATGCATTCAAAACAGTATGAAAATCCTATGTAAATAATTGCCTTTATATGATAGCTATACTACAGCAAAAGGAACAGGATTATAATCACCTACATACACAGAAACAATCACAGAATGATGAATTGTTTCCCTTCTAGGGAATTTTCAATCTCCTGTATACCCAGCAAGAAGATACTTTAAACTGATTGCTTTTTTCTGTTGTATGTTTATTTGTTTTTTTTTTCATTCTTGTCTCCAGCACATGACTTTAAAATCTCAAGAAAAAATTACTTATGTGATCTAAGGAGTGATATCTATTATACTATAATATATATCTATTATAATATTATATTATTACTTCATCTAGACCATTTACTTCTTACTAAAAGTTTGTAGGAGTTGAATATACAAAATATCCTATAACTAACATAATATTTTAAATATTGATACTGAAAAAGGAAATAAGAAACTTATAGAAGGGAAAAAGTTCTAACAAAATTACATTTGGGAGAAAGTATGTGCATCACAAAAACACAAGAAGGTAAAAGATAACACATACATAAAGTTAAGATTGATAAATCCAGCGTTTATTTTTTTTTTGTTAAGGTTTCGTCTGTTGTTTAAAATATTCAAATTAGTTTCCATATTACATATCAGCTTCAAAGAATCTGTTGTTTCTTTGAATTTCATTTATTTGTTTGTTTTTGGCTCCCCAGACTTAGCCAGGGTATTATCCTTTTTTTTGAAATCAGCTGTTATTTAAATCACTTAGATCTCATATTATAACTAAAAGCTATACAGTGAGATTAGTAAAGGTTTATTACTATATATACTAGCATCCCTGGTATCAGAAACTTAATCTTCAATCAACCTTTCCCCATCCCCCAACCCCAATCTCTACTTGCTCTCCAGTAGCTGCTAGGCAGCAGTACGAGCAATAGCAGCAGCAGGGGGTATCTAGAAAGTTCATTTGTTTACTATTAACCTTCCATCTCCTCTAGCTCTGAGCTCACATCTGCTAGGGAGACATAAAATGGAATACAAGAGACATGAAGAATGATAGCAGTGGTATAGGCAGTCAGTTGGTAATGGGCTAAATTCTAGTATTCTCTAGGGCTGAGTTTCTATTATTCAGTTTCACATGACTTACATACAAGTAAGAGGGTAAAGGATAGATAATAGAAAATTAGATCTGGCTTCAGTCTAGACAGAAGGTTTCATAAAGCAAGCCAATTCTGAATATACCACATATGAAAAAGGTACAGAAGATAAAAGAAGGTAAATGGGGATAATTAGATGAAATTTAATTCTGTAGGTTAGTTTTGGAGTTCCAAGTTTCAAGCTGTTGTCAGGATGAAGCAATTAGAAAGCAGGGATTTAGGCAATAGTCAGGCAGGCTTTGACTTCTGGAAAATTTGGAGCCAAAGGCTACAGAATAAGATGAACAGATCAATTATAAAAAAGCAAATAATTCATGCATAGACAGTTTGGAGTCTGGACTGTGGATATCAATGTCCCAGACACTGAATGAGAAAATAGTAAAATACTTTCAAACTTGAAAACAGTCAGAGTATCAATGTCATGGAGGTATCCACTAAAAGCTATTATTTCTTTGGATTGCTTTTTCTACCCTGTAGATATCTATAAGTAGTAGACAAAAATAGGGAGAAACAATGCTTCTGGGGAAATATGGGATAGGCTAGCTCATTCCACTGCTACTTTGATTCATTTTTGCACCAATAGTCTTTTATTCCTAGGTGACTTATTTTGCGTCTTCATGTTTTGAATGTTTCCCTGAAGAAATATTGTATAATATTATATGGTAAGTTAGACTTGAGGTCTTTGGAACAATTATGAGACATAGAAAATATAAGTTTTTGTTTAAGAAATGTTTAATCTATTTCCTAAGTTCATGGACATTACCATGACAATATTATATTTTTCTCTTATTCAATAAGACATGTTAGAAATGTACATATAAGTATAGATAATGCATGTGTGTTTACATACATATACATATATGCAATCAATTCATTTGTTTTCATACCCCAATAATATTAAAGTTCTTTTATGCAGCAAATTTAAAAGTGACATAAACCATGATAGAGTAACAGTAACTCACAGAATATATAACTTTATTACCCATATGATTTTGGACAAGTCACTTACTGTCCATTGGTCTTAGATTTCTCCTTTGTTAAAATCATGTGCAGAAGTTGTACTAACTACCCTCTGAAATCCCCTCTAGATCTAAATCTATGATTCTGTCTTCACAGCTACAGTGCCCCCACTTTTTTTTTTATTAAGAACAGGAAAATAGGATTCATCCAATATTTTAAAAAAATATTAATCAGTTGCATTCAGAGTTCTACTGACATGTAGTATTCTTTTCATCTATATTATCATAGTGATGATATATATACATATGTATGTATGCGTTTATATAAGTGTATGTATGTATTATTATATAGGTTCAGCTCTCTTTAATGGTCTACAAATAAGCTAATACAAATCTTTGCCACTCTGAATTTTTCTTAATCATTGTTACAGTGCTATAATACTTCATTGCATTTGTGCATCAAATTATGGACATTCAATTTGATTTTATTTCTATGCCATTAGATAACAGCCTCTGTTTCTCTAGGTCATCAAATCCAAACTTTTTCAGCCAGCCCTCTGACAGAATTACTTCCTTTTATTCCTCTTTTAAATAATTTTATTTTTCATGTACTCAATATTTTCTCCATGTCTGTTATATCTTTATTTAGGGGCAGAAACCATTTCTTCATGTAGGTACAAAATTGTTTTTAATAAGGAGGAGAAAAACATTTGATTTTTTTTTCTATTACCCAGACAAATACTCCAGGGTTTATACTGAGTAAAAATGCTGATATTGAGAACAACAATGTTCCCCTCTCTCTCAGCTATCACTAACAAATAGGAATACAATCATAATTTCATATTTATAATCAAAGACTCAATATCACTCAGATTTTATTATGGAAATTTTCTGTTAGTGTTTCCAGTCCAATAACTATTCATATGACAGTTTATATCTATTTACTCACTTTCGAAGAGTATGGGTTGAATTCAAGACAATGAGGACTCACCTTTTTTTTGTGTCAATGTATCTTTGATCGTTGGAATGTGACTTTCTAAGGAATGACAAATGCCTGGCCCATTTTATTAGCTATTATAATAAATGTCCTTATGATTGTTTATGCAAAAGGCATATAGTTAAAAATAGCCACATAAATCTGTAGTTGTTCTTCTCTCTGGTCACTTGCTACAAAGTGAAATGAAATCCAATAGTTACCATATTTTGAAATTTCTTACTTAGAATTTGTAGATTATATAATATTTACCTTGTATTTTCACTAGTTTTTTTTTTTTTTTTATATCGTAGTTTCTTGCCTTAAAGTCTCTGTGGTAGATAATTGTCATTTTCTGTTCTTAAAGTACTTCAACAATAGAATTCCTTGTTTTTAGAGCTTGTCTCAGGTACCTTTGCCCTCAAAAGATGCAACCCAATTTGATATATAGAATTATGGAAATGAGATCAGAATATTTTGTTATATCCTAACAATTCATCTGATATCTGTGAACCCCAGTGTGCTGGTTAGTAAAATGAGAATGATAATATTTTAATGACTAAGAGCTGTTGAGATCCTTAAATAGATTAAGATTAAAATATTTTTCTTCAGTAGAATGGGCTCTTTGAATACATGAAGTGCCATTTATTAATTTTTAAACCCACTTACCCAAATGGCTACAAGCACATAGTAGATATGTGCCTCATAACATCAGCCAAAGTTGTTAACAAATTTAGGCATCAATTTTGTTGTCTGCCAAATAGGGAAATATGAGATAGTACCAGGTGTTAGTGAAGATTCTGACAAACTGAGATTCTAAGACCTTCTTTCTGAAAGTAAACTACATCTTGTGTCTAGCATGTCATACTTTATATTTACTTACTCCTTTTGACATAGAGTATAAAGAGATATACAAGTAAGCACACACACACACACACACACACACACTGTCCTTCCATCATAAAAAACAGGTTGATTGTTTCCTGATCTTTACTGTATTGCTGAAGATTGGAAAGGAGGGAAGAAAAGAGGCATAGGCAATAAAAACTCCAGGCAGGTGTTTATGTGCAGCTTAATGTATCTTTTATTGTGAAAGATAGACTGAAAGTCATTTAAAATATAAGTTCAGTAAGCTGAAATTGCAATAAACTGGGTGTATGTTGGAAGGACCAAGGGAGTAGGCACTAAAGAACAATCAATAAGAATAGAAGTTTTTAGAATAGAGTTTAAAGCCTCTACAATTACTGGGAAAGTAGGAAGGGCAATGAAAAATAAAAAAAGTAGAAAGAGGAAAGGAAAGACATATGTGCATTTATATCTATCTACATGAAAATAGATATATACCCAGGAGAAGGAAGGTAGTTCAAATATAAAAAATTCTATATAGGACTTCCGGCCAAGATGGCAGAGAGAACACACACATCTAGCTAAGCTCCTTCTTGCTTTCAGAATACTTTGTTTCATGACAAGGCCTCGGAATTAGGGCTTGACTACAAAAAAACCCACAAATAATTACCAACAGAAGATATCCTTGAAATTCTCCAGAAAAGATCTGTTTTTGCTCATGGGCAGAGATGATTAGATCGGGCGCAGACTAAAGGCAGGCAGTGGGAGTGCAGCAAGAAGTGAGAGTACAGAAGGCAGCTCACACTGAGCAGAACTGAAAGGAGTGGGGTATGATCTCAGCCGTTTCTGTGGGGAGAACTTTACCACAGTGTGGCTACTTTTCCCTGGAAGCAAGCTTCCAGGATCAGTAGATCAGTGGATCAGTAGAGAAGCTATAAACACAGGAGGTAAAGACTATAATCCCCAAAAGCTAGGGTCTCTCAGGACCTGGCCACCCCCATCCCCACCCAGAATGACTCAGCACTCTCTCAGAGTCTGAGGGCAGTTACAATGCAGCCATTGCTCTCCTGCTAGTGCCTTACTGCTGCCCCCTGTAGTCTCTAGAGGAAGCTTGGTAGTACCATCCAGCCCCACCCCTCCTGCCCCACAAAAAAAGCACTGCATTTGCTTTTTTTGTTAGTTTGTTTACTTTGATTCTTTTTTTGACAAAATGAGCAAAAAAATTAAAGCATGCTCTAACAATAGAGAGCTTCTATATGCATAGAGAATAGACTTTGACCCCTGAGGAGACTAAAAACAGACTGACTCCAGATGAATACCCAAAGGGGGATATGATCTGGTTCTCAACTCACAAGACTCTCATAGAAGAAATTGAAAAGGCTCTTACAAGAGACTAGAAGAAAAATGGGCAAAGGAAAGGGAAACTTAGAAAAAGGGTCTGGATAAATCATCCCACTCATTTAAAGATAGTGTATATAAAGAAATTAAATCCTTGAAAAACAAAATTAATGAATTGGAAAAGGTAAACAATTCCAAGGAAAACAGAATTAATGAATTGGGAAAAAAATAGCTCTCTAAAAAATAAAACTGGTGAAAGTGAAAAAAGTTCCATAGAACAAAACAACTCACTTAAAAACTCAATTGGATAATTAGAAAAAGAAATTTTAAAAGTGAGTGAAGAAAATAATTCATTAAAAATCAGAATTGAACAAATGGAATTGAATGACTCGAGGAGACACCAAAATCAGTCAAGCAAAACCAAAAAAAGGAAACAATGGGAAAAAAATGTCAAGTACCTTCTTGGGAAAACAACAGACTTGGAAAATAGATCTAGGAGAGATAATCTGAGAATTATTGGACTTCCTGAAAAATATGATGAAAAAAAGAGCCTGGACACTATTTTCCAGGAACTGATGCTGAGTGAAATGACTAGAACCACGAGACCATTATATATTTCAACAACAATACTGTATGAGGGTGTATTCTGATGGAAGTGGATCTCTTCAACAAAGAGAAGATCTAATTCAGTTCCAATTGATCAATGATGGACAGAATCAGCTACACCCAGAGAAGGAACACTGGGAAATGAATGTGGGCTGCTTGCATTTTTGTTTTTCTTCCCAGGTTATTTTTACCTTCTGAATCCAATTCTTCTTGTGCAACAAGAGAACTGCATGGTTCTGCTCACATATTGTATCTAGGATATACTATAACATATTTAACATATATAATACTGCTTGCCATCTAGGGGAGGGGATGGAGGGAGGGAAGGGAAAAGTTGGAACAGAAATGAGTGCAAGGGATATGTTGTAAAAACTTACCCATGCATATGTTCTGTCAATAAAAAAGTTATAATAAAAAAAAAATCTATGTAAATACTCCGTCCTTGGAATTTAATGAACAGGTGGGCCCTTCTCAACTTGAGAACTCTTTTAAGGTATTTTTTTTTTGAATAAAAATGAATTATGGCTCCCAGACTCTACTCTCAAATGTGATCATCAGAGGTCACAAAATAGAGAGGATTTCTAAATCTATCTTGCACCTGGATATGTAGCTCCAGCTGAAAAGTATGAGGAAGGGATTCCATAAATAATAAAGTCAAGGCTTCTCTGTAAACATAGCACCTGAACTTTAGTAATCCACATCATACCGTCCTCCTACTATAATGGATTTCCTTCGTCTTCTCCAAATGTCACTCAAGCATCTCCTAGATGCTTTGGCTCTGTTTGCTGAGATTTCCAACTTCATGCTTTTTTAATCCAAATGCCAGCAGTAGAGTGTGAAAATGGGAGGAAAAGAAATTGGAATCTATAATTTTCTAGGTTTTACATTAGTAGTACTAATTAGGTACCTGGTTATCTTGACCTGAAGTTGACTGATTTTCTGTGGTTTTCTTTTGGTATTCCTCATTCTACTTCTTTTCTAGATTTCAGTGCTAAGGAGTCCCTGCCCCACTTCTCTCCTCTTTTTCTTCCTCCTTGTATCTTTGAAATAATTGAAATATTGTGTCTTTAAAATAATAGGAGTGCAAAATGTATTTTAAAATAAGAATTTGCAAAGTTATTGATGTTTTGTACTGAGACAGACCCTAGCAAGCCTCATTCATTCTTGCCCCAACTATTAGCCAGTAATATGCTAATAATATCATAAAATTAATTATTTTTAGATAGTAGTTTTAAGATAAGCAAACTTTCAGAACTTAGTTAATCTCAAACTGCTCTAGGTTATATTTATGTTTGTATGCATTGCATCCTCCAACCTAGCCATACAGAATTTAACTTTCTTAAAGTCAAGGATTATTTTGTTTGCATCTATATACTCCCATAACATAGTTCCTTGAACAGAATAACTATTTAAACAATTTGTTGATTGAATTGAAAAGAGAGGAAGGCAATTCTACTAAGGGAGGAAATTTATTTTTTTAGTAAACTTATTTTTAAATGTATTTGTAATCTATTCCTCTTGCTGTTCCCCATTCCCAAATGAACCAACACAAACCAAAAAAGAGGAGAGGGGGAAGAAAATTTTCATCATAAATGTTCAGTTCAACTATGCTCAAAAAGTTATCAAACTGTGCATAACCTTTAATCCCAGTTTCTACTGGGCATATATCCCAAAGAGATACTAAAGAGGGGAAAGGGACCTGTATGTGCCAAAATGTTTGTGGCAGCCCTGAATGTAGTGGCTAGAAGCTGGAAAATGAATGGATGCCCATCAATTGGAGAATGGTTGAGTAAATTGTGGTATATGAATGTTATGGAATATTATTGTTCTGTAAGGAATGACCAGCAGGATGAAGACAGAGAGGACTGGCGACACTTACATGAACTGATGCTAAGTGAAATGAGCAGAACCAGGAGATCATTATATACCTCAACAATGATACTGTTTGAGGATGTATTTTGATGGAAGTGGATCTCTTCGATAAAGAGAGCTAATTCAGGTTCAATTGATCCAGGATGGACAGAAGCAGCTACACCCAAAGAAAGAACACTGGGAAATGAATATAAACTGCTTGCATGTTTGTTTTTCTTCCTGGATTATTTATACCTTCTGAATCCAATTCTCCCTGTGCAACAAGAAAACTGTTCGGTTCTGCACACATATATTGTATCTAGGATATACTGTAACGTATTCAACATGTAAAGGACTGCTTGCCATCTGGGGGAGGGGCTAGAGGGAGGGAGGGGAAAAATCGGAACAGAAGTGAGTGTGAGGGATAATGCTGTAAAAAATTACCCTGGCATGAGTTCTGTCAATAAAAAGTTATTTTAAAAAATAAATAAATAAATAAATGTTCAGTTCAAGAAAAAAAAAATCCTCATATTGGTCATGCCTCAAAATACATGGCTATTTGTTTTGTTTGTTTTTTTTTTAATTTTTATTTAATAATTACTTTATATTGACAGAATCCATGCCAGGGTAATTTTTTTTTTTTACACCATTATCCTTTGCACTCGTTTCTGTTCCAATTTTTTCCCCTCCCTCCCTCCACCTCCTCCCCTAGATGGCAAGCAGTCCTTTATATGTTGGATATGTTGCAGTATATCCTAGATACAATATATGTTTGCAGAACCGAACAGTGCTCTTGTTGCACAGGGAGAATTGGATTCAGAAGGTATAAATAACCCGGGAAGAAAAACAAAAATGCAGATAGTTCACATTCGTTTCCCAGTGTTCTTTCTTTGGGTGTAGCTGCTTTTGTACGTCATTTATCAATTGAAACTCAGTTAGGTCTCTTTGTCAAAGAAATCCACTTCCATCAAAATATGTCCTCATACAATATCGTTGTCGAAGTGTATAATGATCTCCTGGTTCTGCTCATTTCACTTAGCATCAGTTCATGTAAGTCTCGCCAGTCCTCTCTGTATTCATCCTGCTGGTCATTTCTTACAGAACAATAATATTCCATAACATTCATATACCACAATTTACCCAGCCATTCTCCAATTGATGGGCATCCATTCATTTTCCAGTTTCTAGCCACTACAAATAGGGCTGCTACAAACATTTTATATCTCCAGAGGCCTACTTGCACAAAATAGAGATATAGAGGGTCAATGAATTGGGCTTGCAAATAAAAATGCTAGAAAAGGAACTAACTAAAAATCCCCAGTCAAACACTAAACTTGAAATTCTAAAAATAAAAGGAGAGATTAGTAAAATTGAATGTAAAACTATTGAATTAATTAATAAAATTGAGACTTGGTTCTATGAAAAATCCAACAAAATGAATAAATCTTTGGTAAATCTGATTAAAAAAAAGGAAAGAGAAAAATCAAATTGTTAGTCTTAAAAATGAAAAGGAAGAACTTGTCACTAATGAAGAGGAAATTCGAGCAATGATTAGGAGTTACTTTGCTCAACTTTATGCCAATAAATTCAATAACGTGAATGAAATGGAAGAATACTTTCAAAAATATACTTTACCCAGATTAATAGAGGAAGAAGTAAATTGGTTAAAAAGTCCCATCTTAGAAAAAGAAATAAACAAGCTATTTATCAACTCTTTTATAAAGATACATAAAGAAAAATCCCCAGGACTAGATGGATTTACATGTGAATTCTACCAAACATTTAAAGAACAGTTAACTCCAATGCTATTTAAATTATTTGAAAAAATAGGGATTGAAGGAGTCCTACCAAACTCCTTTTACAACACCGACATGGTACTGATAACCTAAACCAAGTAGGTTGAAAACAGAGAAAGAAAATTGTAGACCAATCTCCCTAATGAATATTGATGCTAAAATCTTAAATAAAATATTAGCAAAAAGATTACAGAAAATCATCCCCAGGATAATACACTATGACCAAGTAGGATTTATACCAGGAATGCAGGGCTGGTTCAATATTAGGAAAACTATTAGCATAATTGACTATATCAATAACCAAATTAAACAAAACCCATATGATCATCTCAATAGATGCAGAAAAAGCATTTGATAAAATCTATCATCCATTCCTAATAAAAACACTTGAGTATAGGAATAAATGGACTTTTCCTTAAAATAGTCAGGAGCATATATTTAAAACCATCAGTAAGCATCCTATGTAATGGGGATAAACTGGGATCATTCCCAGAAAGATCAGGAGTGCAACAAGGTTGCCCACTATCACTATTATTATTCAATATTGTATTAGAAATGGAGCCTTTGCAATAAGAGTTAAGAAAGAAATTAAAGAATTAGAGTAGGCAATAAGGAAACCAAATTATCACTCTTTGCAGATGATATGATGGTATACTTAGAGAACCCCAGAGATTCTACTAAAAAGCTATTAGAAATAATTCAGAACTTTAGCAAAGATGCAGGCTAAAAATAAATCCACATAAATTCTCAGCATTTTTATACATCACCAACAAAATACAACAGCAAGAGATACAAAGAGAAATTTCATTCAAAATAACTTTCAATAGCATAAAATATTTGGGAATCTATCTACCAAAGGAAAGTCAGGAATTATATGAGTAAAATTACAAAACACTTTCCACACAAATAAAGTCAGATTTAAATAATTGGAAAAATATTATGTGCTTTTGGATAGGCTAAGCGAATATAATAAAGATGATAATACTACTCAAACTAATCTATTTATTTAGTGCTATACCAATAAGACTCCCAATAAACTATTTTAATGACCTAGAAAAAATAACAACAAAATTCATATGGAAAAACAAAAGGTCAAGAATTTCAAGGGAATTAATGAAAAAAAAAAATCAAATGAAGGCAATCTAGCTGAACCCGATCTAAAACTATATTATAAAGCAGCAGTCACCAAAACCATTTGCTATTGGCTAAGAAATAGATCAGTTGATCAGTGGAATAGCTTAGGTTCACAGGACAATATTGTCAATAATTATAGCAATCTAGTGCTTGAGAAACCCAAAGATCCCAACTTTTGGTATAAGAATTTACTATTTGACAAAAACTGTTGGGAAAACTGAAAATTAGTATGTTAGAAAGTAGGCATGGACCCACATTCAACACTGTACACCAAGATAAGATCAAAATAGGTCCATGATTTAGGCATAAAGAATGAGGTTATAAATATATTAGAGGAACATAGGGTAGTTTACCTCTCAGACTTGTGGAGGAGGAAGGAATTTGTGACCAAAGAAAAACTACAGATCATTATTGATCACAAAATAGAAAATTTCGATTACATCAAATTAAAAAGCCTTTCTACAAAAAAAAAAAAAAAAAAAAAAAAAAAAAAAAAAAAAAAAAAAAAAAAGGGAGACGAGATTAGAACAGAAGCAATAAACTGGGAAAACATTGTTTACAGTTAAAGGTTCTGATAAAGGCTTCATTTCCAAAATATGTAGGGAATTGACTCTAATTTATAAGAAAGAAAGCCATTCTCCAATTGATAAATGGTCAAAGATATGAACAGGAAATTTTCAAATGACAAAATTGAAACTATGTCTATTCATATGAAAGGGTGTTCCAAATCACTATTGATCAGAGAAATGCAAATTAAGACAACTTTGAGATACCACTACACACCTGTTAGATTGGCTAAGATGACAAGAAAAAATAATAATGAATGTTGGAGAGATTGCCGGAAAACTGGACACTGATGCATTGTTGGTAGAGTTGTGAAAGAATCCAACCATTCTGGAAAGCAATCTGGAATTATGCCTAAAAATTTATCAAACTGTGCATACCTTTGATCCAGCAGTATTACTACTGAGCTTATACCCCAAAAAGAGATAAAGAAGGGAAAGGGACCTGTATGTACCAAAATGTTTGTGGCAGCCCTGTTTGTAGTGATTAGAAACTGGAAACTGAATGGATGCTCATCAATTGGAGAATGTTTGGGTAAATTGTGAATGAATGAATGTTAAGGAATCTTATTGTTCTGTAAGAAATGACCAGCAGGATGAATACAGAGAGGCTTGGAAAGACTTACATGAACTGATGCTGAGTGAAATGACTAGAACCACGAGACCATTATATATTTCAACAACAATACTGTATGAGGGTGTATTCTGATGGAAGTGGATCTCTTCAACAAAGAGAAGATCTAATTCAGTTCCAATTGATCAATGATGGACAGAATCAGCTACACCCAGAGAAGGAACACTGGGAAATGAATGTGGGCTGCTTGCATTTTTGTTTTTCTTCCCAGGTTATTTTTACCTTCTGAATCCAATTCTTCTTGTGCAACAAGAGAACTGCATGGTTCTGCCCACATATTGTATCTAGGATATACTATAACATATTTAACATATATAATACTGCTTGCCATCTAGGGGAGGGGATGGAGGGAGGGAAGGGAAAAGTTGGAACAGAAATGAGTGCAAGGGATATGTTGTAAAAAGTTACCCATGCATATGTTCTGTCAATAAAAAAGTTATAATAAAAAAAAAATCTATGTAAATACTCCGTCCTTGGAATTTAATGAACAGGTGGGCCCTTCTCAACTTGAGAACTCTTTTAAGGTATTTTTTTTAATAAAAATGAATTATGGCTCCCAGACTCTACTCTCAAATGTGATCATCAGAGGTCACAAAATAGAGAGGATTTCTAAATCTATCTTGCACCTGGATATGTAGCTCCAGCTGAAAAGTATGAGGAAGGGATTCCATAAATAATAAAGTCAAGGCTTCTCTGTAAACATAGCACCTGAACTTTAGTAATCCACATCATACCGTCCTCCTACTATAATGGATTTCCTTTGTCTTCTCCAAATGTCACTCAAGCATCTCCTAGATGCTTTGGCTCTGTTTGCTGAGATTTCCAACTTCATGCTTTTCTAATCCAAATGCCAGTAGTAGACTGTGAAAATGGGAGGAAAAGAAATTGGAATCTATAATTTTCTTTCTCTGTTTTCAGCCTACCTGGCTTAGGTATCAGTACCATGTCTGTGTCATAAAAGGAGTTTGGTAGGACTCCTTCAATCCCTATTTTTTCAAATAGTTTATATAACATTGGAGTTAATTGTTCTTTAAATGTTTGGTAGAATTCACATGTAAATCCATCTGGTCCTGGGGATTTTTTCTTAGGGAGTTGATTGATAGTTTGTTCTATTTCTTTTTCTGAGATGGGACTGTTTAGGATATTTACTTCTTCCTCTGTTAGTTTGGGCAAGCTATATTTTTGGAGGTATTTTTCTATTTCATTTAAGTTGTCGAATTTATTGGCATAAAGTTGGGCAAAGTAACTCCTAATTATTGCTCTAATTTCCTCTTCGTTACTGGCGAGTTCTCCCTTTTCATTTTTAAGACTAACAATTTGATTTTCCTCTTTCCTTTTTTTAATCAGATTTACTAAGGGTTTGTCTATTTTGTTGGTTTTTTCATAGAACCAACTCTTAGTTTTATTAATTAATTCAATAGTTTTTTTACTTTCAATTTTATTGATCTCTCCTTTTATTTTTAGAATTTCAAGTTTAGTGTTTGACTGGGGGGTTTTAATTAGTTCCTTTTCTAGCATTTTTAGTTGCAAACCCAATTCATTGACCTTCTCTTTCTCTATTTTATACAAATAGGCCTCTAGAGATATGAAATTTCCCCTTATTACCGCTTTGGCTGCATCCCATACATTTTGGTATGATGTCTCATTATTATCGTTTCCTTGGGTGAAGTTATTAATTATGTCTATGATTTGTTGTTTCACCCAATCATTCTTTAGTATGAGATTATTTAGTTTCCAATTATTTTTTGGTCTACTTCCCCCTGGTTTTTTGTTGAATGTAATTTTCATTGCATCGTGGTCTGAAAAGGATGCATTTACTATTTCTGCCTTACTGCATTTGAGTTTGAGGTTTTTATGTCCTAATATATGGTCAATTTTTGTATAGGTTCCATGAACTGCTGAAAAGAAAGTGTATTCCTTTCTGTCTCCATTACATTTTCTCCAGAGATCTATCATATCTAACTTTTCTAGTATTCTATTTACCTCTTTGACTTCTTTCTTATTTATTTTGTGGTTTGATTTATCTAATTCTGAGAATGCAAGGTTAAGATCTCCCACTATTATAGTTTTACTGTCTATTTCTTCTTGCAGCTCTCTTAGTTTCTCTTTTAAGAATTTAGATGCTACCCCACTTGGTGCATATATGTTTAATATAGATAGTGCTTCATTATCCATGTTACCCTTTAGCAAGATATAGTGCCCTTCCTTATCTCTTTTAATTAGATCAATTTTTGCTTTAGCTTGATCTGAGATCAGGATGGCTACCCCTGCTTTTTTGACTTCACCTGAAGGAGATAACCTGCATGTATCTCCCCGCTTCAGGTGTGTTTCCTGTAAACAATATATTGTAGGATTCTGGCTTTTAATCCATTCTGCTAACTGCTTCCTCTTTATGGGGGAGTTTACCCCGTTCACATTCATGGTTAGAATGACCAATTCTGTATTACTTGCCATCTTGTTAACCCTGGTTTATGCTTTTCTCCCTTCTTTCCCCTTTCCCTCCTTCCCAGTATTAAGCTTGTGAGCACCACTTGCTTCTCACAGCTCTCCCTTTTTAGTATCCCTCCCCCTGCCTTAGAGTTCCTCCCCCTATCTTACCCCTTTCCCTCCCAGTTCCCGTATTCCCTTCCGCTTAGCTTATTCCTTCCCTTTTTACTTTTCCCTTCTCACTTTTCAATGAGGTGGGAGAAGTTTCACCATAGATTGAATATGTCTTAAGATTTTTCACTTAAAGCCAATTCTGAAGGCAGTAAGATACCCACTATATTCATCCCCCTCC
Source organism: Antechinus flavipes (assembly GCF_016432865.1). Lineage (NCBI taxonomy): Eukaryota > Metazoa > Chordata > Mammalia > Dasyuromorphia > Dasyuridae > Antechinus > Antechinus flavipes. The sequence continues at coordinate 210,058,216 of NC_067399.1, read as the reverse complement.
ATTCTTTCTCTCAGATATAATAGGTTTCCTATGCCTCTTCATGAGATGTACTACCCCCACTTTACCCTTTTTCTGGTACAATGTCCTTTCCACATCAATTTCTAGAACAAGTTATACATGTATTCTTTAAACATCTATATAGTCGAAATATAGTTCCCAAGATTAATCTTTACCTTTTTAGATTTCTCTTGAGTTCTATATTTGTAGATCAAACTTTTTGTTAAGTTCTGGCTTTTTCATCAGAAATAGATGAAATTCACTTACTTCGTTGAATGTCCATCTTCTTCCCTGGAAAAAGATGCTCATTCTTGCTGGGTAAGTTATTTTTGGTTGCATACCAAGTTCCTTAGCCTTTCGGAATAACATATTCCAGGCCCTTCGATCTTTTAATGTGGATGCTGCCAGATCCTGGGTGATCCTTATTGTGGCTCCTTGATACTTGAATTGGGTTTTTCTAGCCACTTGCAATATTTTTTCCTTCGTCTAAGGGTTCTGGCATTTGGCCACTATATTCCTTGGTGTTTTGATTTTAGGATCCCTTTCAATGGGTGATCGATGAATCCTTTCAATGTTTATTTTTTCCTCTGTTCCTATGACTTCTGGGCAGTTTTCTTTGATAATTTCCTGGAAAATAGTGTCCAGGCTCTTTTTTTCATCATGTTTTTCTGGAAGTCCAATGATTCTCAGATTGTCTCTCCTGGATCTGTTTTCCAGGTCTGTTGTCTTCCCCAGAAGGTATTTCACATTCTTTTCCATTGTTTGATTTTTTTGGATTTGCTTGACTGATTCTTCTTGTCTCCTCGAGTCATTCAATTCCAATTGTTCAATTCTGATTTTCAGTGAAGTATTTTCTTCACTCACTTTTTAAAAATCTTTTTCTAATTGTCCCATTGAGTTCTTTTGTTCTGTGGAATTTTTTTCCATTTCGCCAATTTTGTTTTCCAGTTCACCAATCTTATTTTTCAAGGATTTTACTTCTTTATCCACTCTCTCTTTAACTGACTTCTCCAGGCTCTTTTGCCAAGCCTCCCTCTCCTTTTCCCATTTTTCTTCTAGCTCCCTTGTGAGAGCCTTTTTAATTACTTCTATGAGGTTCATCTGTGCTGAGGAACAGATGATCTCCTCCTTTGGGGATTCACCTGGGGACTGTCTGTTTTTAGTCTCCTCAGGATTTAGAGTCTGCTCTCTATCTGTATAGAAGCTGTCAAAGGTTAAAGTCCTCTTCAGTTTCTTTCTCATTCTGTCTAATAATCAAAGACAAACTACCAAAGAAAAACAGAAAAAACTGGATTCTTTCTTTGGGGGAGGGGCTGGGTGTGTTACCGAGCTTCCTCTCCAGACTGTGGGGGCAGCAGTGAGGCACTAGCCCTACTGTGCTGCGCCTGCGCTCTAAGATCCCAGAGGGTGCTGAGTGACTGTGGGGGGGAAAGGGGGGGCGGCCAGGTCCTGAGAGACTCCAGCTGTTTGGGATTGTATTCTTCACCCCCGGTGTTTTTAGCTTCTCTGCTGGGCTGCTGACTTGCTGCCGGAGCAAAGTATCCAGTCCTGTAGCGAAGCTCTCCCTGCAGAGACGCCTGCGATCACTCCCCACCCCCTCTCCAGTCTGCTCCTGTGCTCTCACTGCCGCTGCCCGCCGTCTGTGCCTGATCTAAAACCGTCCCAGCCCTCCAGTAAAGACAGACCTTTCTTGGCGAATCTCAAGGATGGCTTCTCTTGGTAACTATTTGTGGGTTTTTTTTCAGTCAAGCATTAATTCAGAGGCTTGTAATGAAATGGATAGTGAGAGAAAGCGTGGAGCTTACACAGCTATGTGCCTCCTCTCCGCCATCTTAACCGGAAGTCAATATATGGCTATTTGAATTTTAAATTCATTAGCCCTCTGCCTGGAAGTGAGGAACATATTTCTTCCCTAAACATCTAGACTTGAGATTTATCACTGTAGTTTTCAGAGTTTTAAAGTTTTTCAAGTTTGATTTTCTTTATAAAGTTCTTATTATATAAACTATTCTCATCATTCTGCTAACTTTTCTCAACATCAATTCATAGAGATATACCTATGCCCTCTGAAACACTCCATTTCATTATTTTGCTAGAATAATAATGTTCTGTTTATGGAATTTATATGGAATCCTTTATTTAGCAATTCCCCAATAGGAAGGGGCACTGTTTCCTCTTCCAATTTTTGGCTACTATGAAAAATATTACTATCTATTTATCTATATATTTTGTGAATATAGATTTTTTTCTCCCTTATTCTCTTTAGAGTACTGGCTTAGTAGAGGTATTAATAGGTCAAAGTATGTCCAATTTAGTAATTATGTAGAAATAGCTATCAATTCCTTTCCATAATCACTAAACAAATTTTCCACAGCTTCATGCACAATATTCATTAAATCTTATTCCGTATTCATTAAATCCAAAGGAAGGAATCAAACCCCCAAAAAGTTGAGTTCAAGTCAACCTCATAACCATTATGACTTTCTCAAAAAGATACTAATAACAATCATCATATAACTTACACTGATGTGACTCTTCTTTCAAAGAGATCTGTTTTGTGTAGCTTATTAACAGTTAGCTTGATTTTTGCTTTACATTAACCATAAACTCATTTTCCAAGTGATTTTAAATGGTGCTGAAATATTTTCAGATGTTAGTTTAGGCCATTCTGAATATAGAAAAACACTATTGTGTGTAACTCATCAGAAGGACTTTGATTCAAGTTCTTCTTGTTATATACTGAGTAATGGTGTGAACATAGAAACAAAATTCACCACTCTGCACCAGTTTTCTAATCAGCAAAATGTTGATAAATGCTTTATATTACCATGAGGCCCAAATCAATTAATGTATGTAAAATGCTCTGAAAATATCGATGACTTTATAAATGTTAGTTCTATTTAAATGGGAAGATTCCTGCATATAGAATAAAATCCCTCCTTGTGTTTGCCTCTTACTTCTCTGAGAGAACGTAAGCTCTTTGAGGACAGAGACTTGCTAATGTGTTTCTTTCAGTCTCTTGAACCTAGCATAGCCGTTAGGAAAGAGTAAGCATTCAATTAATGCTTGTTTATTGGTTGATGTGAGGACTATCTAAGGTACCTCAGATATTTTTGGAATAGCATGGATTTTTTTATATAATACTGATAAAATCACTAATGATTAGAGAATGCAAATTAAGACAATTCTGAGGTAATATTACATATCTCTAAGATTGGCTAAAATAATAAGGAAAGACGATGATAAATGTTGGAGAGAATGCTAGAAAACTGGGACACTAACACACTGTTGATGGAATTGTGAATTGATCCAATCATTCTAGAGAGCAATTTAGAGATATGACCAAAGAGCTATCAAACTGTGCATCCTCTTTGATCTAGCAATATCTACTGAGTCTATATCTCAAAGAGATCATAAAAAAGGGAAAAGTTCCTACATGTGAAAAAATGTTGGTAGCAGCCCATTTTGTACTGCCAAGAAACTGGAAACTGAGTGGATGCCCATCTGTTGAAGAATGGCTGAATAAGTTATGGTATATGAATGTTATGGAATACTATTGTTCTATAAGAAACAATCATCAAAAGGGGAAAACAATGGGAGAGATTTAAAAAAAAAAAAAACAGAAAAGGAGTGAACATAGCATATGTTGATTTACATTCAAGTTTCTCCATTCTTTTTCTGGATACAGATGGAATTCTCTGTCCAAAATCTATTCAGATTGCTTTGGAACACTGAGAAGAACCAAGTGTTTTATAACTGATCATGGCACCTTCTTGTTATCATTGTGTACGAGGCATTTCTTATTGTGCTTAATTCCAGTGGGCTTATAATGGAGAGAGCTATCTGCATCCAGAAAGAGGATTATGGTGACTGAATATGAATCACAATATAGTCCTTTTTGTTGTCGTTTGCTTGATTTTTTCTTTTTTTTCCCTTTTTGATCTGATTTTTTCTTATACAACATGATAAATGTGGTAACATATATAAGAATTGTACATATTTAACCTGTGTTGAATTATTTGCTGTCTAGGGGAGGGAGTGGAGAGATTGGAGGCAGAAAACTTTGGAACACAAGGTTTTGCAAGGGTGAGTTTTGAAAACTATCTTTGCATGATTTTTTAAAATTAAAAAGTTATTATCTTTAAATACTGATTTAATATTGTAGGGGGAGACAAATTTGTCCAGGGACACTCTATTACTTTTTATAAAATTTAATTTAGATGGGCTCAGTGTTATCAGGTTCAGTTTGACTCATGTCTTTTTTATTAATGGACTATTTTTTTAAGGGGTGATTTGCTTTACATGTGAATCAGACCATTATATATGATGTGTACATCACACAAATTGGAAATAATAAAATTAAAATTAAATCAGAGGAGTTTGGATGTGGGACACTCAGAGCATCAATTATATTTAGCCACATTTCTCCATTCAATATAAAAGAGAATTACATGAACTTAAGTGGCATTTGCATCTGATGAGTTCTTCATATGACTGACTAAACACAAGATTCCCTATTCCCCTTTATTTCAGTGTAGTGCTTTTAATAAAAAAATAAATAAATAAAATTTTCAACAGGCCTCCAGAGAAGTGAATTAATACAGATAGGATTTCAGTTGCTCATTTATACTCGTACAACTCAGAAATAATGGCCATCTTTTCAAAAAGATAAGATGAAAGTACATTTAATTGGCAGACAACATTAGGCTACTACCAATCTATTTTCCAATGATAAAGGCCCATTATATGAAAAGGGAGCAAATAGGAGCCAACAGTAAAGGCAAAAGGCTGTCAATATGCTTGTCCAAATTTATGAAACTTCCTTCAATATTTCAAGGTTCCTTGATTCTTGTCAGTTTGGATTCACTGTTTGCTGGTACAGATTCCAGTCCATCTGTGGCCGACTTATTATTTCTTATTGTCAACTTCCATTTTCTGTAACTTTGTCCTATATTTTCAACTCCACCACTTCATTCAAAAATCTGGTCCTGTCTGTTAGCTCATATAGAAAGTCTTTAATGATTTCTATTTCTCCCATCTCATTTCTTCCCCCATCAAAATCATCCTATGAATACTGCATACATATTTACAGATGTATATATGTATTTATGTGTTTGTATGTTATATACTCCAAGAGAGTATATAACATGAATTATATTCATGAAGACAGGAAACTTAGTAGCTACAGCACCCAGAACAGTGCCCTGTATCTTGTTCATGCTTAATCAATGATAGACCGATACGCCTTAGTAAGTATCTTTGTGAGTTACTTTAGATGAAGAATTGATTATTGTGCCCAATCTGGTAAAATCATTGAGCTTAATTAAACTAGTCTGCTAAAATATTAGGTATGTACAAGAGAAAGAATATTGACTCTGGAATCATAAAATTTATGTTCAAATCTTATATCTGACACTATCTGTATGACCCTGAATAAGTTACTAAGTCAGTTTTCTCATAGTTAAATGAGAGACTTGGTGTACATGACCTATGAATTCTGATTCAACTCTACAGCTAATATTTTATTGTCTTTGAAAAACAGGTACATGTCAGTCACAACATTTTCACTTTTGTTGTTGTTTGCCTTTTGTTTTCTTTCTCATTTTTTCCTTTTTGATCTGATTTTTCTTATAAAATATGATCATTGTGGAAATTATATATATAATTGTTGTCATTTGCTTGATTTTTTTCTTTTTTTTTCCCTTTTTGATCTGATTTTTTCTTATGCAACATGATTTTGCAAGGGTGAATGTTGACAATTATTTGTGCATATAGTTTGAAAATAAAAAACTTCAAAAATAAAAAAAAATGAATTTGAAACTCCTCCCAAAAAGAAAAAACACACACAGTTCCTCATAAGGACAAAGCCCTCCTGGATTATGAAAGCCTGTTAAATCTTGCATTCTATTTGCATATTTGTCAAAATGCCAGTGACTTTCTTATCATAATTGAGGAGGACTTCAATGGCTAGTCAATAGAAATAGATATAGATACATAAGTACACATGTATACATGACTAATAATAATTTGGTAACATTTTAAAATTTCCAAAATACTTTCTAGTTGTTAACTCATTTGATCTTCACAACAATTCTATGAGGGGGACATAATTATTATTAAAATTTTAGAGATGAAGAAACTGAAGTTAAAAGAAATCAAGTGAATTACCCAATATTTCATAGTTACTAAGTATCTATGTTAAGATTCAAAAACATCTTCCTAACTGCCAGTCCAGGGCACAAACCACAATTCCATGTAACTATTTACTAACATAATATGTTGTTAGAATAGTTTATCTCTCAGACTTGTGGAGGAGAAAGAAATTTATGACCAAAGATGAACTAGAGACCATTACTGATCACAAAATAAAAAATTTTGATTACATCAAATTAAAAAGCCTTTGTACAAACAAAACTAATGTAAACAAGATTAGAAGGGAAGCAACAAACTGGGAAAACATCTTCACAGTTAAAGGTTCTGATAAAGGCCTCATTTCCAAAATATATAGAGAACTGAGTCAAATTTATAAGAAATCAAGCCATTCTCCAATTGATAAATGGTCAAAGGATATGAACAGACAATTTTCAGAGAATGAAATTGAAACTATTACCACTCATATGAAAGAGTGTTCCAAATCATTATTGATCAGAGAAATGCAAATTAAGACAACTCTGAGATACCACTACACACCTGTCAGATTGGCTAAGATGACAGGAAAAAATAAGGATGAATGTTGGAGGGGATGCGGGAAAATTGGGACACTAATGCATTGTTGGTAGAGTTGTGAACGAATCCAACCATTCTGGAGAGCAATCTGGAATTATGCCCAAAAAATTATCAAATTATGCATACCCTTTGATCCAGCAGTGTTTCTATTGGGCTTATATCCCAAAGAAATACTAAAGAAGGGAAAGGGACCTGTATGTGCCAAAATGTTTGTAGCAGCCCTATTTGTAGTGGCTAGAAACTGGAAAATGAATGGATGCCCATCAATTGGAGAATGGCTGGGTAAATTGTGGTATATGAATGTTATGGAATATTATTGTTCTGTAAGAAATGACCAGCAGGATGAATACAGAGAGGACTGGCGAGACTTACATGAACTGATGCTAAGTGAAATGAGCAGAACCAGATCATTATACACTTCGACAACGATATTGTATGAGGACATATTTTGATGGAAGTGGATTTCTTTGACAAAGAGACCTGAGTTTCAATTGATAAATGACGGACAAAAGCAGCTACACCCAAAGAAAGAACACTGGGAAATGAATGTGAACTATCTGCATTTTTGTTTTTCTTCCCGGGTTATTTATACCTTCTGAATCCAATTCTCCCTGTGCAACAAGAGAACTGTTCGGTTCTGCAAACATATATTGTATCTAGGATATACTGCAACATATCCAACATATAAAGGACTGCTTGCCATCTAGGGGAGGGGGTGGAGGGAGGGAGGGGAAAAAATTGGAACAGAAACGAGTGCAAAGGATAATGTTGTAAAAAAAAAAAAATTACCCTGGCATGGATTCTGTCAATATAAAGTAATTATTAAATAAAAAATTTAAAAAAAAATAACATAATATGTTGTAACATAACATAATGTAATGAACATTTCATGATGTAACATGACAGAAAAAATCATATAATCTATTTTAAAATAATGTGATGTTTAAATTGAATTAAATATTTAACAAATCAAACTTCTTCAAATATCTAAATAGTGAAAAGGAAAAAAATATAGCTAATAAAATTATCTCAAATCACTTAATCTTCTTCCAATAAGAAATGCTTACTTTTTACAGATTTTATGAATAGAATTTACAAAGCTTTCAAATTCCCTAGAATCTTACTCTTGTTCTTTATTATACAATCAAGGTGGCCAATATCCTACCAATCAGAAAAGAAGGTATAGACTTAATGGTAGATTGTGCATATGTTTTATGTCCAAGGAATAAAGTTATTAAGATCAAGAAAGACTATCTTCAAGTTTACCACACAATATTCTTTGTTTTAGCCACAGAAACAGGGAGAAATAACTTTCCAAATTAAAAAAAGGATTATGATCTATAACAGAAGGCGGGGGGGGGGGGGAGGGAGGGTTCTCTCATGTTGAAAAGATATGTTTGAAACTTTAATGTTGAAACTCAACAGTAAGAAATTGGAATATAAAATTTAAAAAAAAAAATTTTACTTTAATGATACCTTTTATTTTTATATCATATTTATTTCCACATATCTGCATTTAATATATAGTGAGCTATTCGTAATAAAAGTAAAGGGTAATCAGTGATTCTCAAACCTATCAGTGAGTTAAAGTAATGTCTATCCATGGCATGTGAAGACTTTTATTGGCAAAATGGAAAGGTGAGAACAATTTGTTCCAACAACTGTGAAAAAAGCTGAAGCAGGCACTGTGGTGCTCTAAAATTTTGGTTAGAAATCAAAGATGTAAAACTCATCCACTGTATCACAAGTCATCATCAATTGTATTGACTTTTTTTTTTCCATTGGACCTCAGTGACTCTGGAAGAGAGAATAAAGCTGATGCTGTCAAGCAACTTTGTCTCACTTAAGTCCAATTTATGAGTGAATCAAAAGGTATCAGCCATGTCATTTTAGCATTTTTTACCCACATCAAAATCCTGAAAAGGGGGAAAATGATGAAACAGCAGGTGTGAAAATACAAGGAATTGCAGGTAGAAGCTTATCTGCAAATGACCCATACTATAGACTCCTCACTGAACTGAAGTAGCAGTGGGATTTTTGCAATTAGAACTTATCCAGTCAACAAATTCATATGTTTCCCAAAAGGAATGAATGACAATTTCATTAGGAAATAATTAGCATTTACCTGAAATGCCATGTCATGATCAATAATGTATATGCTCCCATCATGACAAACTTTGATGAAATCAAAGAAAAATTTTCATGAAAATCTAGAAACCTTCATCATCAGTATACCTGTGATAGAGACTTCTAAGTTTCTATTGGCCTAATTAACTACAGTCAGAAACATTGTACCTTGATCCCAGTGTATTGATGTTATTTTGGTCCTCTTTAATTATGAAGGACAACAATCATTTTAATGATATCGTTCTGAACCTCAAAAAAGGCTCAATATATCTCTTCAAAATCTATCAGCAGTGTTAGTTAGTATCTTCCCAATGTTAATTTTATTATTTTTATTTCCCTCAATATTAACTAACAAAAACCAGTTAGTATTTATAGAGGGATTTTTTTTTAATGATATAGCAAGAGCTAAGTACAAAAAAATAATAATAAATAAAAATTAAAAAATAAAACTTGGGGATAGTCTACCTTATAATGTCCAGGCTAGCTCCCTGGAGGGCCTCAGGATCAGTCAGAGTTAGGATAAATCAAAATTCTTGGTCTTTAGAGGGAGAAGTGAAGGAGGCAGGCAAGCTGCCACGTGGCTTGCCAAAGACGTATCCTGGATTATGGAGTCCAGATTCTCCAGCTTCTCTCTTCCTCATCCTGCAACGAAATGAGTCTGACATCTCTCCCCCAGCCCTCCAATCCTTACCTACAAGTATTTCACTACCAAAACATTCAGCAAGCACCAATGATGAGAGGAGCCATCACATCACCATCTCATCTAAATATGTATATAGAGCCATTATCTTACATGGGATAGGTAATTAGCCTTAAGTATTCTGTTGTCTGATTCAAGCATACCTTTTCTAAGTTTCAGCCCTCTATACTACCTCTCTAACATTTGTCCAAGGAGAGTAGTAGTTAAACAAATTGTTTCAAATATTCTTCTCATCATTTACTTCTACATGTGACATTAGTGATAATGTCCTTTTCTGTCCCTGATTTTGCAAAAGAAAAAAAATGACATTTCAACTTCTGGATCTAGTACATTCCTCATCAAGACTGGTTACTACTTGGACTACACAACTGTGGTTACCAATGAACTTTGCCATGAACTCCTGTCATTGGACTTTCAATGATTCTTCTGGTATTTTTGAAGCTCCAAAGATCAGAATATGGTCCCTTCCATTTCTAATACTCATTTACTTAAGATCAGGAAAGAAAAGATAAATTGAGGATAGAGGAAACATAGGTATCATGTGCTCCTAATCACATGGGGAGAGATAGATGCAGTAATACTTAGCTATGATAGTAATGATCCTTTCCTCTCTACCCCAAGAGCCACAACATTTCTTCCTCCTTACTCAAAAGCTACTTAGAAGAGAGGGAAATTAAATCCCTTCTTTGAAACTCTTTAAAAGCACACTCAGTTCTAGCTTAGCAGTCAATTTTAAAAGCACACTCAGTTCTAGCTTAGCAGTCAATTAAAATGTTTTCTTTTGTTTATCCTACAGTAAGCAGATGAAAAATAATCATAGACTACCTAAAGAGGAGACCATGGCTCTCTATGTTGCAGTCAAAGATAGAGGTTCGCTATGCCCCTGATGGGGGTTAACAGCAGTCACTACTCACTGCATGCTTGAAGAATTGAACCCTTATCAGCTAGTCCTCCACTACATGAGCTTTTCTTAACAGAAAGGAAGGAGTTTTAGAATTGAATTGGGGGCCATTACATCCAGACCTTTCAAGTGTTTTACCATGTGTCTCGATATCCCAAATATCTTTAGTATCACTTCCCAAACTTTTTTTTTTCTTTTTAGTTCCTTATCTCCATTTTTGTTAAAATCCAAAAAGTACAAATGGTAAAATAAACATATGTTTAGTGCTGAATAAATTCAATAAAATTGAATGGGAACTTATTCTTATGAGCTTTCTCAGAGACAAATGATGAAATCAGAAAACAATATGGATCCTAATGAGTCTTCAGTAGCTGAAGATTCCACCTTTTGTTGTATGTAGAAGCAAAGGAGAAGAAGGAAAAGGTCAAGAAGAAAAGAAACAGGAAAGGAAAGGAAGCGAAAGGAGTAGAACAGCAGATGTCATACTCTGGAAGTTAGAACCTCTAAGATAAAAAGGAAAATGCTATGAGATCAAGGCTCAGGTTCAGTCTCACTGACTAGTAGATAGATAGGGATTTACCTGATGACATAGAAGACTAAGGCAAGAAGTTCATTCAAGGATAACTTATTTTCTTCCTGAAAAGGATAAGGAGAGAAGAGACCACAAGTCTACTCTGATTTCCTCAGAGAGGGAGATAAGTACGATTATATCTATTTGCCTACACTCCAAATATTGCTTATCTACTGAAATTGTTTTTAGGTGCAAGTCTTTTTCTTGATTGCTATCCTTTAAAAAAGAAGGTTCAAGCTTAGTTCCAACCAAATACTTGCTAAGGAAAAAAAAAAAAAACCTCACAGAGTAAATAGCAAATATATCCACTTATCCAAGACAATAGTAAACAAATTGTAAAGGCATTAGACAGATTAGAATATACCACCCAAAACAAAAAATGAATGAATTTTCCAATAGAAGGAAGGCTGTTTCAACTTGACTAAGAGTCCCATATTTCATGCAAAGGGAAAATCCCTAAAATTTCTTAGTGAGAAAAGTGGGAAATCAGGGATATGTTGAAACACAATCTTCCTGCTTGTCTTCCACTTTGTGAAGGTTTTTGCTTCTTTTCCTGAAATATGGAATATTTCTTTTTCTGTCAAGGATATCATTCTTTTTCCAAATTCTCCTATCAACTGTACTCCAGCCAAAGGCAATCATTTTGGAGTCATCCTTCTCCAAACCTTTGATACTATTATTCTAAGTATGAGTCTAATAAAAATACATATCATCCAACTTTAAAAGATTTTTTCACAAGCAAATCCACTAGAGGGAAAATCTTTGAAAAGCACTTCTCCAAAGGATGATTCATTCCAAGATGTAATAACATTTAGAGTGCTTACTATGCTCCCAGCACTATGCTAAGTACTTTATAATTATTATCTTATTTGATCCTCATATGAATTCTGGGAGGTAGGTGCTACAGATATTCCCATTTTGTAAATGAGAAAAGCAAGACAAAAAGAGATTAAGTGATCTCTTCAAGGTCACACAGTAAGTATCTGAGGTCAGATTTGAAATCGTGTTCCTTACTACAGGGTTGACACACTGTTGTGCCAACTCTGTGGAATCAGAATTTGGAAAATAAGAGGCTTTCCCCAAATGACAAGTAATTAAGGGATATGAACATGGCTCAAAGAGAAAATAAAAGGGATGTACAACCATATGAAAAAAATCTCCAAACCATTATTAAAATAAGTGCATTAGAAACAGAATAAATGAAAAAGCAGAATACTAACAATTATACAGATCAAGAAAGGATTCCTTCATAAGTAGAACCTAAATTGAATCGTTAAAGGAAGCAAAGATATGAAAGAAAAAAAGATGAAATGTTGTTTGGAAAACAACAAGCCAGATTAGCTATAATGCAGAATGTAAGGAAAGAAATAATATGAAAAAAATCCAGAAATTAAATCAGGCTGTGAAGAGTTTTTAAAACTAAATTAAAGAATCTATTTTAGAGGCAACAGGAAGCCATTGGAGATTCATGGTTAGGATAAGGGCAAAGTTAAACATTTGCTTTAGAAAAATTATTTTGGCACCTATTTGGACAATGGATTGAAGTGAGTAAAGAGCAGAAGCACAGAAGCCATTTATAAGGACTTGATAGTCCTTTTTATAGATTAGAAGAATTTGAACGAGGATGATGGATGTGGGAGTAGAGAAAAGAGTACAAGTGTACACATAGGATATTTCTAAAGGGGATAATGTTTGGAGTAGGTCACTTTTTTTATTCTTTCTTACCCATTTCCATGTTAATACAAGTAAAAAGTAGATTAAAATGAAAATTAAGTACAGACTAGAAAAGAAAAAGAAACCTCAAATAGGCAGACTGAAGATGCATGGTAAAGGTAGAGATAGTCACCAATGATATGGTTAATGATATGGTTACAATCACAGAATATTATAATACTAGAAGAATGCTTAAGATTCACACTGTGCAGTTCATCAAAATAAAGATGAGGAAATAAATCTTAGATAAATTAATTTATTTATCCAAAGTCAATCGACAATCATTTATTAAATGCTCACTGTATTGCAGGTACTATAATAGGCAAAATAGCTAATTAGTAGGAGAAGCAAGATCAGATTCCAACAGTCCCTAAACTTAGTTCTTTGTGCTTTTCACTATTCCACTTTGACAGTGGGGATTTGTGGGATGTTTGTGTGAAGACTCTTTCCCCCCTGCTCAATTGTTATAAGAATCGCTCTGCCTATCATTCAGGTCCAGGATAACCATTGTGGTTCCTCCTTGTAGGATAGCTACCTATATATGTGTCTAAAGACATAGTCACACATGAACATATTAGTTTAAAAAATATTGGGTATTTACAACCATTTTTAGTTGTAAAACTAAAGAATATCATTGGGGGAAGAATATCATTGCAACATTTTTTGTGCATGTAATGTTTCCTCCAGAGAAGGAAAAAATATTTGTAGAAGTGTAGTTGCCATAACAACTGCCTGCTGGCAATCACTTCATCGTCATTTCTAACATTTTAGTTACCATGACAACCAAATACACTTAGCATCATCTCCAACTACCTTCCCTAGATATTTCTTCTTGCCTTTTTTTTCACTTTATACTAGAGAGGATCAAGGTTATCTAGACACATTTAAAATAAGAATCTATCAAAGACAAATATTTATTATAAAGAAATGATATTAATTATGCATAATACATGGTAGCTTCCTTCCAGCATTCATGCTCCTGCACATTTATCAGAAGGTTTTAAGTAAATATACTTAAAAAGTTAGTATGAAACTTCTTTCTAAGTCACTAGCACAGACTGCCCAAAGGAAAGCATAACTTATCTCAAGACAAAAATGCAACTTTGTGTTTTATGTCACTATTTCAAAAGAAATAAAGGACAGAGTGCTTGTCATATAGAAAATCAATCAGGAATAGAGGCATATAAGTCAAGAGACTACACACTTGTGGATGCTGATGAAAAGATTTCTGATCTTCGTTTTCTTTACCAGTGCTGACACTTATTCCCTCCCCTTCTTTCTTTCCCTCTCCCTCTCTCCCTCCCTTTATCCCTTTCTCTCTTCCTCTGTCTCCCTTTCTCTCTCCTTCTCTCTCTCTCCTTCCCTCTCCTTCCCTCTCTCTTGCTCTCCCTCTCTTTCTCTCCCTTTCCCTCTCTCTTTCTTTCTCTTACTCTCTCTCCCTCTCTCTCTGTCTCCATTTCCACCCCCCATCTCTTTCTCTCTGAATCTCTAACTTTATCTGTCTCTGTCTCTCTCTCCTCTCTCTGCCTCTCCTCTGCTCCATGTCCCAAAGTAATTCACCTTTTCAAATCAATCAACTGTAACAGGCAGTTAGAATGAAAAAATAAAGCCAGCATTCCCTTTCATCAAGAAGTTCTGATTCTATTAGGAGAAACAAAAAATCCACAAGTACATATTGATCATATAAAAAGTAAATATAATGTAATACAGAAGAGTAACATAAGCTTAATCAATCGAAGAAGATCTCATTTAGGAGGCTGTTGAGATCTAAAGAAGGCAAAGGAACTGGAAGATGTTGTACCCAGATTACAATAATAAATAATAATTCTGGAAAGGCAGGTTGAAAATCGTACATGGAGAATGGTGAATTAATTTTTCCCTTCTCTAATATTTTGCTAATTTCCCAACAAACATATCTCCATATGATGGAAGCCAATGAGATATTGAAATTCAATTTATAGATTCTTAATTTAGAAGTGACTTGGTAAACACATTTAGTTGATATATTCATAGAGGGGTTAGATGGGTTTATCATATGTCAGAATCACTGTTCTAAAATCCTGATAATCCTATTTAGAAATGACAGTGCTTCCAATTAAGCCAATTTCCAAATTTCTCCTATGTAAGTTGCTCTTGAAAGTTGCATATATACTTTTATATGCAAATAAACTATGTATTTGTCTAATGATTTCAATTTTGAGAGGAACATTAATGATGATCATAAATCATCTATGACTCAGTAAATAAAGCCTAGCAATTTGTTGAAAGTGTGAATTGTTTGGCTTACTTGGCCAGGATAATACCAATAGTAAAATTAGAAGCAAATATTAGAATAGTAAATATTAGGATACAAATTTGGAACTTTGACCAAAGGACTAACAAACCGTGCGTTCCCTTTGATCCAGCAGTCTCTCTACTGAGTCTGTAACTCAAAGAGATTATAACAAAGTGGAAATGATCCACATGTGAAAAATTGCTTTTAGCAGCCCTTTTGGTAGTTTTGAGAAACTAGAAATTAAGTGGATGCCCATCACTTGGGGGAATAGCTGAATAAGTTATGGTATATTCAACAACAATACTATATGATGATCAATTCTGTTGAATGTAGCCATCTCCAACAATGAGATGAACCAAATCAGTTCCAATAGAGCAGTAATGAATTGAACCAGCTACACCCAGCGAAAGAACTCTGGGAGATGACTATGAACCAGTACATAGAATTCCCAATCCCTATATTTTTGTCCACCTACATTTTTGATTTCCTTCACAGGCTAATAGTATGCTATTTCAAAGTCCAATTCTTTTTGTACAGCAAAATGACTATAAAGACATGTATACTTATATTGCATTTAATTTATACTTTAACATATTTAACATGTATTGGTCAACCTGCCATGAAGGGAAGGGGATGGGGGAAAAGAGGGGGAAAATTGGAACAAAAGGTTTGGCAACTGTCAATGCTGTAAAATTACCCATGCATATAACTTGTAAATAAAAAGCTATTTTAAAAAGTTATCTAAAAAAATAAAGTTATGGTATATTAATGTTATGAAATATTATTGTTCTATAAGAAACGATCAACAGGATAACTTCAAAGAGGCTTGGAGAGTTACATGAACTGATACTAAATGAGGTGAGTAGAACCAGGAGAACATTGTACATAGCAACAGCAAGATTATACAATGATTAGTCCTGATGGACATGGCTCTTTTCAACAAAGAAATGATTCAAACCAGTTGCAATGTTCTTGTAATGAAAAGCCATCTGTAACCAGAGAGAGGACTGTGGGAACTGAATGTGAATCATAGCATATTATTTTCACATTTGTTGTTGCTTTCTTGCTTGTTTTTTTCTTCTCATTTTTTTTTCCTTTATCTGATTTTTACTGTACAGCATGATGAATGGGGAAATGTGTTTAGAGGAAGTGTCCATGTTTGGCTTATATTGTATTGCTTGCTGTCTTAGGGAGGGAGGGAAAAAAAAAGGGAGGAAGATGGATGTGAAGCACAGAGTTTTGCAAGGGTGAATATTGAAGGATATCTTTGCATGCATTTTGAGGAATGAAAAACCATTATAAAAATAAAAATAAAAGTAATTTTTTAAGTTAGATGTAACTATATATATATATATATATATATATATATATATATATATATATATATATATATATATATATATATATATATAGTGAACTAGATAGTTTTTATTTATTTATTTATTTTGCTGAGGCAATTGGGGTTAAGTGACTTGTCCAGAATAACACAGCTAAGAAGTGTTAAGTGTCTGAGGCCACATTTGAATTCAGGTCCTCCTGACTTTAGGGCTAATGCTCTATAGACTGTACTGACTAGCTGCCCCAATGTTTTTTTTTTTGTTGTTGTTGTTGTTGTTGTTGTTGTTTTTAGTTAAAAATAAAATGAAGAATATAGCAGCTTCAAAAAAAAAAAAAGAATTAGGATGCAAATTTAGATTTTCCTGATTTCAAACAAGGCATTAGTCCATTGGACTTTGTCAGCTCTCCTCTTTCATGTCTTTAATAACCATGCCAAGAGTACATTAAACCATCTACAATCACCTGAAAAAAATACCTATTTCTCGAAATCTGACATCAGTAACTTAGTCATGGTTATATCCATGATTTTCAGTGCACTTGCTACTCTGATAGCTTATCTTTGTTCATTTGATTCCATTATTCTATTTTACACACAAAAAGTGCTATCAGCTATTCAGTCTTTAAAAATTAAATTAATGACAGCTGATTTAATTTTGTAACTATTTCACAAAAACTTTTGAAATATTTGAAGATAGCATTGTTAGCTATAGAATCAGAGTTAGGAATCATTACTCTGTTTTTAGAAGCTCAAATCAGAATCCATGTAAAGATTTAATTATCTGTTATACATTATTCAAGAGTAGAGATGTAGACATTTGTTGTTCAACTTGTAGGACTTTGCAAAGATTCTGTACTTCATTTGTTAGTCATATTTCATCTGAGTCTACATATCAAGGTTAGTTTAGAAGAACAGAATTTGGATGAGGAAATACCTCCAATGACCTTCATCCTTGTGTAATAAAAATGCTTTTCAGTTTCCCTATGGGAAGGGTTAATTTTACTCTTCACTATTGAAGATCAAAAATACTAACCAGATTCTAAAAAAATAAAGTAAATCAGAGAAGGGGCCCTTATTAGAACTCACACTCTTCATCTTCTAGCTCAACATAACCACAGTATTATGGTTATGTTTTATTGTTGGCTTTTTTCATCAGACTGTCAATAGATCAATAAGCATTTTAAGTGGCTGCTACAAGGCGTGCATTGTTGTAGGTACTGTTATCACAAGAGATTGTACTATGCTAGATTACATGCAATGATTCAAAACACCTTAGGAGACCTTGTACAGTAAGACACTCATTGTTGAGGGGGAGCAATCTTAACAAAGAAAGGAATAACAACACTTTACCTGTAGTATCCTGACTGGCTCTCTAGAGAATCTGGGGACCAGCACTGATCTTAATGGAGAAGTACAGGAGGCAGGAGAGCCACCAGGAGAATGGTCAAAGATGCAATGTCTCATTTCCAATCCTCTCAGCCCTTAAATACTTCAGTATGATTACATCATTACAGCACACTAAGTATGTGTGAACTAGAGAACCATCATCTCATTAATCACACTGAGTTAACACCCTGCTGTAAGTAATCTTTGCTTCAAGTATACTTTTCTAAGAGTTCCCCAATATCTGCGGTCCCCTACATTTATCATACGAATTGCCTCTTCTGCCTAAAGTATAATACCTATTCCTGACCATACTTGGTCTGATCAGTGCAGAATGCAATAGGCTTAGTGTTGTTCCTGGAAGCTGACTCTATTAGTGCATTATCACATTAGCTTTTATGGCTGCCCTTGCTTATGCATATAGGTTACATTCTTTTAAACCTCTGTTATTCTTTATTCCAGCTATTATTTATCCATGCCTCTCTCATCCTGTAATTTTGATTTGTATAACCAAGAGAAAACTTTTACATGTATAGCTGTTGTATTTCATGTTCTTAGAGTTGAGCCTATCAAGACCTCTTTTGGATTTTGACTCTGAAATCCTGAAAGTTAGTTATCACCATATACTGCCCTTCTGTCATCTGGAAATTTGATGAGCATGTCATTTCTGCTATGATACAAATATTAAAGTGTGTTGCTGGAGAGGATTCAGATGTAATTGATATATTCTACTACTAGAGAGTAAGAAAACATCTTCAAGCTACAATATGCTATTTGATCATTTTTCTATAGTGTGCAATTCTTGGGGACCCCTTTTGGATTTTTCTTGGCAAAGATACTGGAGTGATGTAGATCTCCAGATCATTTTACACATGAGAAAAGTATGACAAATAGGATGAAGCCACTTTCTCAGTGTCACATGGTTAGTAAGTGGCTAAGACTGGATTATAAATCATTTCCTGATTCCAAGCCTGGAACTCTGTCCATTTTGTCACCTAACTGCTCAATCCATAATACATAAGGCAATGACACACAACTAAAACACCAAAAGCCATTTCCTACTATACAAATGAAAAAGATTATGAAAAAGTGTTTTCTAAAAAATAATTGAAATTATGTATGGCCATAGGAAAACATGTTCCCAATCTCTATTAATAGAAATAAAGAGGAATTTAAAAATAATTTCCCCTGGATCATGCCAAGAGATTATAAGAAATTTAACAAAAAGAAATCATCCTTATTTCAAACCAAGCCTTTATCCATCAGAATGCACAGCCTCTATCCTTGCCCCACCTCGACATTAGGCATTCCCTCATTCTAGCCAAGCTGGGTTTATTACTATTTTTTGCACATGATACTACTCCATTTCACATTTATATCCTTTCTTCCTATCTATCCTATATATACACTTATTGAATCCCTCTTTACTTTAAAACACAGTTTAAGCTATAGCTCAAATGCTATCTTTTGACTAAAGCCATTCTAGATTACACCTCCCAAATATTAGGCTCTTTTCTTTCAAAATATCTTTTTAAATTTATATATATATTTGTATCTGTCATCTTTATAATTTATATATTCTTATATGTAGTTATTCTCTCCCCCATTGGAATATAAAGAGATTGTTTCATATTTGTATTTGATAGACAATAAATACTTGATTGCCTGATTGATTCCAGACAATATTAAGTACTTTTGACTATACCAGTATTAAATTCAATTAACATGATCCAAATAGCTATAGCATCTCAAGGAAAGAAAAGTGTTCACAACCTCTACTGTATTTTCACTGGCTATATCCCAAATCTAAAGTTCTCTCCTAGTCTTGACCTCTTGGCTTTTTTCAAGTTTCAATTGAAATCCTACTTTTTACAAGAAGCTCTTCTTTACCTTTTGTAATGCTAGTATTTTTTCTCTGAGGTTATCTATGATTTGTCCTGGATATCCTGCTTATATTTAATATATATATATATATATTATATATATATATATATATATATATATATATATATATATATATTATATATATATATATGTTGTCTCCCACATTAGACCATGAACTTCCTGAGGGTAAGATTCTTTAGAGAATTCCTTATACCTTCAGCTCTTAGCACAGTGTCTGGCATGTGTAGCAAGCACTTAAATTCATATGTATTTGACAATGTTGTTGCTGTTATTGTTAATGTTGTCATTTGTCTTTTGTGATTCTGAGGTAGGGAGACAAAGCAAAATTCAAGAGTCAGTGTTATTTGTGGATAATTGAAAAAATAAATCTATGAGAAACTACAAAGGGACCTAAATTCAGTTCTCAGCTTTGTCACTTGCTATGTGACTTTGAGTACAAGTGAGTTAGTATCTTCATGAAACAATCAACACACAAATTTAAAGCTTCTATAAATGAGAGAATTAGACTGGATATTTTAAAATCCCTTTCAAATCTAAATCTACCATCATAATCATATCCTCACCTACACTTTTGTACCTCTGAAACATTGTAAGATATCTTAGGATTTACTGGCTAGATTTCTTTCTTAAAGACCAGACCTTAAACCAAAAACATTCTAATTCTAATTGGCCACCAATAGATCTCAGGCCAAGACTCATTTGGTTCTTGTTTGGATCTTGATTATTCAGATTGAATGCAAAACAATCATTTCTGCTTTGGCCAGAAGCCCTGAGGATCTTCTGCTCCCAGTTTCATTCATTCATTCATTTATTTATTTAGATTTTTTGGATTCTTTGCCTCAGTTGCTACCTAGTCTTAGTTAATACCAAGCCTTAGTTACTAAATGGGTCTAAGTGAAACTTTTGAGGATAGTAACTTTAAAAAGCTAAGATCTCCCATTTCATCCAAGAACATCTTTAGTCTTCTTGATCTATATCTTTATATCCTGCCACTGGACCTAGATGGTTCTGGAGAGAAAAATAAGGCAGGTGACCTTGCATAGCCGTCCCTCACTTAATTCCACTTCACTAGAATGCTATGGCACCATGTCCCTGATGTCATGATGCTCTTTGGGAACAAAGGACAAACAACAAGAAAAACAATAACATCACAAGGTAGTGTCTTGATGTTCATAAATTGAATTTAAGCCAGATAGAATGGTACAATATCATCAGTCGCTTTGTCAGAGTTATTAAACTGCAGTAGCAAGACAAAAATCAGGAAATGACCTGGATGCAGTGGATGATCATAAGATCTTTAAATTTGATCATGTAGTTCATTGCTGAAATGAACATGTGCACAATACCACTGAGGATACTAAGAAAAATTTTTCTATTCTAGACAGAGGAGAAATCCTGAATCTATACAACAACTGGATTATCTTTTTTAAATGAGGTTGAAAATGAGGTTAATATTTTGTAGAATATGGAAGACATATATAGGTAAAAGCATTCTCTATCCTTTCCTTTTTATTATTCTAAGCTTATTATTTCTAAATTCAAGGAAAAAGAAAAGCTACCATTTTTAAAAGTTTATATGTTTCAGAAGGCTGAAGCATTTTTTGTTTTAAAAAATGTATTTTTTTCTTAGACTAGTTTATTCACACTCCACATGAAGATGTGAAGAATGTGAAAGGTGTTTAATACTTGCCAATTGTCCCTATGCTTTTACATAAGCTAGTATCATATTCTTCCTATGAAAGTAACATAACTGAAAATACAATAGATATATAATAATTTATTATGCATGTATACCTGTACATGATATGCTTATATCTTATGTGTTTTCTTCATCTGAAAATGGTTAATTGGTAAGGAAAATTATAGAACCTTCTCTTTCCTTTGAACTTCTTTCCTTGGCAAAAGATTAATAACATTTTAAAATCTTAAGTACTAAATTCCCCATGACTTAATTAATGATATTAAAGGATTAGAAACAAGATTAAATAATGAGTCCATGGGATACCATTTAAATATCATTTTGACTAAGTTATCTAGATTTGTTGACTGAGATAAGATATGAATTGAGATGCAAAATGAGATTTGACCTCAAAAATTAGAATAAATCCAGGATTAAGTATGTACAGGTATACATGTAATTTCAACTTTTAAAGTAAGTACCTAAAAGAAGTGCCCTCCATGTTTCTTCAAATTATCCTTCATAGCAGTATTTGATTAACTTTAATTAAACCGTTAAGTGTTGATTTGGTATCCTGGGAATTCTACTGTAGACAATTCCAAGTTATTTTTGGTTGCGAGTTCAAGTCCAAGAATTCCTGGGCCATCATGTCTGAGTGGGAAAAAGTCATTGCAATATGCAAAGAAAAACACTTGGGTAATATAGTCCCTGTAATGAGGACAGAAACTTGAATAATGTAGCATAAGGAGAAGTTTCTACACTATTAAGAACATCTTATCACACATTCAACAATTTTCTTCTATTTTCAGTCCTTACTAATATTTATAAAACTCACAGAATTTAAAACACTATTCAGTAGCTGAATTTCTGTTCTTGATGACACTTTAGGATTCTTTTTGTCCTTATATAATACATTTCAGTAATCTGATAAATATTTTTTGTTTACTAATGTATGTTTCAATATAATGCTAAATTCTAAATATATTCTATATATTCAATCTATGCTTTAAATCATACTTTAAATCAAGTGACAACTTATCTAATGCTTCATTAAAATAAATACATTAGATTGACTGAATTTTAATTATTTTTTCTACTAATATTTCAGATTAATGAAATTTTATCACATTTATCCTAATGTTGTCTAACTGGTTTAAATCTCTGTCTCTGTCTCTGTTTCTATCTCTGTCTTGCTCTTTCTCTGTCTGTCTGTCCCTATCTCTCTCTCTCTCTCTCTCTCTCTCTGTCTGCTGTCTGTTTTTCTCTCTGTGTATATGTCTGTGTGGATCTATCATTTATTTCTCTCTGTCCCTTTTCACCGTATTTGTCTCTGTCTCTCTCTGTCTCTTCATAACACTACACACACACACACACACACACACACACACACACACATATACACACATATATATATACATATATATCTTCATATATAAGTATCTATTTCTTTTTTTAAAAAAAACATGACATGTTTTATATACATCAGTAACCATTGCTTTTTAATATATACTTACACATATAGTTCAATAGATACATTAGTGTCTATCCCTTTTTAAAAGCATGAATACATGCTATAAACATTTTTTAAAAAAAGGGATAGATATATTAAAATTATATATATATATACATATATATATATATACACACACACACATACATATATATATATATACCCATGCAGACAGATAGATGCAGATATATGCTTTCAAAGATGTAACAATTACAACCATACAGATGCTTCCCTCAAATCAAGGCCCAAATCACTCATAAGCTGATTCATCCTATTCTATCCTAAATGGATCTAGAGAACAGCTGGTAAAATCTCTGAAGCATATCTTTCTAACATTTGGAGATTATTAATTTGCCCCTAAGATTTTTTTGCTTCAAGTTTGGTGAGATAAGTTTCTCCAGGTTTTTCTCAGCCTTTGGCATAGAGCCCTACATATAGATGCCACTTTACAAATGATAGTTGAATTTAACTGGTTCCTGCTTTCCAGCCCAATGGCTATTTCCATTGTAGTACAGCTTATTCCTTCTTATTCATTATACCTGTCTTCACAATGCCTTGATGGTGAGGATTCAGGAAAAAATAAAATGGACTTGATGCTTTGGGTGCCTTCTTTTATAAGAAAATGATTCTCTCTTCTCCCTCTGAAGGGTCTAAGATATTAAAGTTACAATAACATACTCTTTTTGGTGAATCTATAGAGCTAATCCAACAGTTTTTTTTTTCCTTTATACTTAAACTATTTTGTACTTTTAGAGCCTGTTTATTGGCAGATTATATTCCCTTTATGCAAAGACCAAATGCTGGAAGATAGCTTTATTCACAAAACTAGAAATAAAAGTCTATCTCCTACTTTTACAATATAATTCCAATGTTAGTAACTGGCTCAAAACACACATGAGTCAGAGGCAGTTCTAGTTTTAGTTTTTTTTTTTTTTTAATTTTGTTTTGTTTTGTTTTCTCTTTTTTTTTTTAATTCAAGCTGCATTCAGAATCAGAAGAAGCAAGTTTTAAACCTGGAAAAAAAACCTGGAGATCATTTATTCTCATTTCCTTAGTTTAAGGATGTTAAAACAATGTAAATAATTTACCCAAATTTGCACAAGTAGTTAAGTGACAAAGACAGGATGTGAAACCAATGTGGGATCATGGATCTAGAGTGGCAAAGTATGAGAGGTTATCTATTTATGCAGAGACCACCTAGTTTTACATAAGAGGACACTGAGATCCTGATAATGTATGCAAATTTCCTAAAGTCACAACATAAGTATCTGTGGGAATGTTTGAATCTAGGACTTCTTATTCCAGATTCAGTATCCTGCCACAGTATCTCATACCTTTCATTTAGGAGGGGAAAGGACAAATCTTTGAAGGAGGGCAACAAAAACTAGAGGGGAGAGGAAGCATTTAAGTTTTGTCCTCTATCATGTATGATAGTCATGTTATGGAGTCTTATAGCTTCAAAAGATGGTGGACCCTTTCTAACAGTCATAAATTATATGTGTGTGTGTGTGTGTGTGTAAATATATGTAAGTATACACATACCACTATATTCTATATCAGAAGAATGCTTGTATACATGCACATATACACATATATACATACACATATATAATGCATTAAGTACTTTGAAAAGCTTAAAACACTATATAAATAGATACAGATATAGATAATGTTTTGTCACTATATGTGATATATTTTAATACTATATATATATATATATATATATATACACACACATACATATATACATACACACATATACAAGCATATAATGTTTTAAGGTTTGCAAAATACTTAACATATATTTTTTCATGTAATTCTCACAAGAAAACTGATATTGCTATCTTCATTTTACAGATATGGCCTCTTTAGCTGAAAGAGTCCAAGTGATTTCCAATATCATGATTAATAAGTGTCTTAGACTGAACAGTTAGGTGGAAAAGTGGACCAGTTCTGGTCCTGGAGTCAGGAATACATCTATTCAAATCTGACCTCAAATACCACCTAGTATAATCATGGGCAAGTCTCAACCTCAGTGTCCTCATCTGTTAAGAAGGGATAATAATACCCATCTCTCAGGGTTTTTATAAGAATCAACTGAGGTAATGTTAGCACAATGCACAGGTCCAAGCACTTAGTAAGTGCCATATCAATGTTCACTGTCTATTGTAATTGAATCACGGTTCAAACTCAGGTCTTTTTTCCTTCTACTCCAGTTTTCCTTCTGCTATGCCACCAACTGCTCAAGTGCTTTAGATTAATAATTCTAGTTCTTTCCTTCTATAAAGGTCACAAAATTACAGATGAATGAAGGGAGAATAGAGAAAAAGTAAAGAGGGAAACAAAACAAAGTCTTGAATGAGCAATGATTTGTCAGAAATTAAGTGAATCTTCAAATTTGACTATGGTCATGAGAATGAGGTTTCTTCTTAGTGTCTCTATTTATGTCGCCTTACAGGACTTTTAAGGGAAGCTTCTCTCTGTGTGTTTCTCTTTCTCTGTGTCTCTGTGTCTCTTTCTCTGTCTTTTTGGTCTTTATCTCTTTATCTTGTGGTCTCTATCACTCTATTTTTGTTTCCCCCAGACCATCTCTTTTTTTTTTTTAATTAAAGCTTTTTATTTTTAAAGCATATGCATGGATAATTTTTCAATTTGCCCTTGCAAAACTGTACATTCCAAATTTTCACCTCCTTCCTCCCACCCCATCTCATAGATGGCAGGTAATCCAATATATGTTAAACATGTTAAAAGATATATTAAATCCAATGTATGTATATGTATATTTATACAATTACCTTGCTTCATAAAAAATTCAGATCAAAAAGAAAAAAAATGAGAAAGATAACAAATTGCTTGCAACAACAATAACAAAAACAGTGAAAATGCTATGTTTTGGTCCACACTCACTTCCCACAGTTCTTTTTCTAGGTGTAGATGGCTCTCTTCATCACAAGATCATTGGAACTTGACCATCTCTTTTTCAGTAAAACTTAAATATACTTCTTTAATTCAATTATTGCTGTTTTCCAAGTCACTCATCTTCTCTCCTTTATTGTCTTTTCCAATTACAAGATATATTCATTGCAATACATGCCTTATATAAAAAATGTCCCAGTTATTCAAATATATGTAACCAAGGTATAAATGAACATTATTTCATCCATCAAAACAATGTAATATATTTAAACTTCAGCATCTTAGAAATTTGGGACTGGAAAAGGAAGAAAGAGTAACTATTTTTATTGGGATTTTTATTTGTTTGTTTTCCAGGAAGAGATTCCAAAAATCAAAAGTACTGTACAATTCTGAGCTGGAAAGCATCTCAGAGATTATCCAATTCAACCCTTTCATTTTATATATACTGAAGGTGACACACAGAGAAAGGAAAGGACTTGCACATGTTTGCTTGGGTTGTAAAAAACAGAACTGAGACTATCTTGGCAGCAATACCAATTATATCATTGACAAGATTGAATTAGTACCATTATAATCATAATTTATCATTTGGAAACATTAAGCAATTAAGTTGAAACAACTACCAATTAGCTTATACAAAATATCATCTTGGGAAATGATTATATTCTTTAGTTGCTGATCTAATAACTATTTACAATTGTGAAATAGTTACTTATCCAAATGATGTGCTTTCTTAAATCCACTGGAATTTAGTGTTATGAATTCTTTATATTCAAGGGCTTCAAAAATATTATTATAAAAATAATTTTAATGGTTTGCCAACATTTTCTCCTTCATATTACATATCCAGAATGTTATTTTCATTTCTTGAATTTGGGTGCCAATTCTGGCAAATGGCTTGGGAACTTCAGTGCATTTTTTAATATTGTCATTAGCATGTATTCACAGCACACTCTCTAGCTCTCTCAAGGTGATTTATAAACACTATTGACAAATACCTCTGATGTCTCTATGAGAAATATCAAGTTTAATTTGTGCTAATTAAAAATTATAATCAAATCCTTGTCCTACTCCCACCTAAAAAAAAATCACACAGAAATTAGTCCCTAGAAACAAGAATATGTTGAGATATAATGAGATAAATACTAACCAGGGAACATGAGAATCATATCTTTTTTTCTTTAGAATGATTACCTTAGTGAGAAAAAAAAGTCAAAAAAAGTATGTGACAATAAGAGAAACAAACAGTATTCTTCCTTATACTTTAGCAATTATCGGTCTAAGATTTCTGATATTCTAATATGTACATGATTATTTACATGAAGAGACACTGGAATTCTCAAAAATCAAATTGGATTAAAAAGCAACTAGGGCAGGCCAGCATGTTGTCCCAGAGTATCAAAATTTAGTCCTCAAATATAAAATTTATATTCTGATTTGCAGGATATTAGTCTAAAAACTTATAACTAACCATTGTCTACTTAACATGTTTGATTGGAATAGGAAGCAAGCAGATCTTTCCCCTCACATTGTCTTGATCTATGCTTCCTCTTTTTAGTAGCTTTATCCCAGTCAAACTCTTCCTTCTTTAAGTAATTTTATGCTATTTGTAGGAAGAGAAAAGCAGGTGTTTTTAATTACGGCTATGTCATAAGTAAATCTGTAAAGAAACAGAGCCAAAATGGGGAAGTAAAGGCAGGGACTCACCATAACTCTTCCCCAAACCCCACCATTAAATAATTATTCTTTATAAATTTGAGAGTAGCAGAACCCCAAAAATAGAATGAAATAGTTTTCCAGTTCAAAATAATTTAGAAGGTTGACAGGAAAGTTCTTCTGCATCTTGTGAAAAAGGAATGGTATGTAGTTCAGTGCAGTCCAACCCAGACTGAGCCAGGGCAAATTGGGCTCCAATAACCAGAAGCAGAACTCATGGTTTCTAAATAAATGGCAACAGTGGCAGTTTCCAGACCAATCAGCCCACAAATGACAAGGGGATCTGACGATGGATAAAAAGGAGATTTACGGAGACCCATTTGCTGGCTGCATTTCTAAAACATATAGAGAATTGATTTAAATATAAAAGAATTCAAGCCATTCCCCATTTGAAAAATGGTCAGAACATATGAACAGGCAATTTTCAGAGGAAGAAATTGAAATCATTTCTAATCATATGAAAAGGTGCTCTAAATCATTATTGATCAGAGAAATGCAAATTAAGACTACTCTGAGATACCACTGTACTCTTCTCAGATTGGTTAAGATGACAGGGAAAGACAAGGATGAATATTGGAGAGGATGTGGGAAAACTGAGACATTAACACATTGTTGGTGGAACTGTGAATGCATCCAAACATTCTGGAGAGCAATTTGGAACTATGTTCAAAAAGTTATCAAACTGTGAATAAGCTTTGATCCAGCAATGTTTCTACTGGGTTTATATCCCAAAGAGATCTTAAAAGAGGAAAAGGGATCTACATGTGCAAAAATGTTTGTGGCAGCTCTTTTTGTAGTGACAAGAAACTGAAAACTGAATGGATGCCCATGAATTAGAGAATGGCTGAATAAATTATGGTATATGAATATTATGGAACATTCTGTAAGGAATGACCAGAAGGATGATTTTAGAGAGGCTTGAAGAAATTACATGAACTGATGCTAAGTGACCTATAAAATAGATCCAAGAGAAAAAAAAAAAACTGAGAATTTTTGGATCATCTGAAAGTCACAATCAAAAAAAAAAAAAAAAAACCACCATTCTCCAAGAACTTATCATGGAAAACTGCTCTTATCTTTTGGAACCAAAAGTTAAAATAGAAATTGAAAGAATCAGCCAATCACCTCCTGAAAGTCATCCCTAAATGAAAAGTCCCTTAAATACTATAGCCAAAAATCAGACCTCCCAGATCAAAGAGAAAATACTGTAAACTATTTCAAAAAGAGAATCTGCCTATAGAAAATAGAAGGGTTATTTAAAAAGGGTTAAAGTGATTAAAACATTGGTGAGATAATTTATGGGACAATAGAATTAGGGGTCATTTGTTTTTTGGTAGTATCTCCTCTGGAGTACTATCTCTTTCCCCTTCGAGAACTCCTTTATCTCAGAAGATTTCAAATTCCATAACTATGAGTGTATCATTGATCAATACAAAGCCATTAAGTTGAAAACAACTGCAACTTAACTTCTGCATAATATAAATTTTAAAAAATTGTAATCATCTTAAGTGGCTATAGGTTCAAATTCATTCAGTCTCTGGAAGATGTGGATGTATAAAAGTCTTATTTTTATTTATTCCTCCCCCCTAGGACAATAGTGGTAATGATACATGTTTGTATACTTGTATGGCCACATTCTCCAGGGAAATAATATCTATTTTGAAACAGCTAGATATAAATAGATAGATATTTAAGAAACCATAGAATGTATGCTCTTTTTAGTGCTATTTCTTTTCTTGTCTATTCATCCCGACTTAGCATAGAGCCTTGCATATTATACTTGTCTTATTCTATTCCTCTCAAAATCACTTTGAATCTATTTTGTGTCTGTTATATAAAAAAACACTGTCTATGTGTGGGGGTGTGTATGGATGTGTATATGTGTGTGTTGTGCATACATGTTTGTCCCTGTGCTAAAAATGTTTATTTTAGGGAAAATTTCTTCACTTTTATCTTTCTGTTCTAGCACTTAGCACATTTCCTGGAACACACTCGGGGCATAATAAATGCCTGTTGCCTATTGATTGATTATTTCTAAAGTAATTGCTTATCAAATTAATTAGAATTGAATCAAATAGCATTTTACAGATAGAAGACATTATACACACACACACACACACACACACACACACACACACATACATATACTCACATATAAAAGAAACTTGAGGATGGAGGAAGAAAAATATTTTGAATGCAAGATAGCTAAAAGGTATAAATTGACAGAAAAGCGATATGGGGATGTTACATAAAATTTGGAAATACATGAAAAGAGAATTAGATACTTTCCCATTTTAGAGTGGGAAGAAAGGTAGATGTGGATAGACCTGACTATGCAGTGATAAATATATTATAATAGTGAAGAAATCCACTTTCCATTATTTTTTGACTCTTTTATGAACCTGATGATTTTTTGAGTATAAATGGCTTTTCAAAGGAGGATGGCAAATTGTTTGTAATTACAGTATCTCCAATTTTGTTGCTTCTTGGTAGATATAATTTTTCAGCTGAAAAAAAAAACATACTTCATATCCAATGACAAAAGATAAAACCATTTTTTTTTCTAATTAATGGGGCATCTTCTAGAGGCTAATAATGCTATTACTTTCACGAAAAGAAATGATTTACCCTGTCCTGATTAGGTATGAATCCTGGAATACATACATTATGTAAATGTGGGTTTGTGTGATCAAAAGCCTAGCAGTTCAAATGAGAAAACTAGGTGAACAAAAAGGATTGATTGAAGGCAGTGGAGCACTCGATCCTTTATAATAACTCCAGAAGATGCTTTCCTCCTACGTGACCTTTTACAAATCATTTCAATTCTCTGAATGTGTTTTCTTATCTACAAATTGGTAATGGGATGTCTAGCTGACATTCCAGCTCAAAATTCTAGAGTCCTGCAATTCTCAGAGAAGAAGGAAAAAGTCTTTATCATATTCTTCATTAAAGAAAGTCGTTAGAGTTTTTTTTTCTAATATTCCTTCCTTCTTCCAATTTCATTCTTAAAAGATTTTAGTTTTGTCAAGAACTAGTAGGAAGAAGATCAATTTAGTTAAGGGAAATGAATTAGAGGTTTTTGACTGAGCTCAGTTAGAAAACTAGATCTGTGGAGAAGTAAGGAATTTGTAACCAAAGAAGAACTGGAACTCATTACTGAATACCAAATAGAAAATTTTGATTACATTTTTGTACAAACAAAATTAATGCAGACAAGATTAGAAGGGAAACAATAAATTGGGAAAACATTTTTACATTTAAGGGTTCGAATAAAGGCCTCATTTCTAAAATATATAGAAAATTGATTCAAATTTATAAGAATTCAAGCCATTCTCCAATTGATAAATCCTCAAAGACTATTTTCAGATGAAGAAATTAAAACCATTTCTAATCATAAGAAAAGGTACTCTAAATCACTATTGATCAGAGAAATGCAAATTAAAATAACTCTGAAATACCACTATACACCTCTCAGACTGGCTAAGATGACAGGAAAAGATAATGACAAATGTTGGAGGGAATGTGGGAAAACTGGTAGGTACTCTAATAAATTGTTGGTGGAATAGTGAACAAATTCAATCATTCTGAAGAGCAATTTGAAACTATGCTCAAAAAAATTATCAAATTGTTTATACCTTTGATCCATTAGTGGTTCTACTGGGCTTATCTCGTAAAGAGATCTTAAAGGAGGTAAAGGGATTCCCATGTGCAAAAATATTTGTGGCAGCCCTTTTAGTAGTGGCAAGAAACTGGATATTGAATAGATGCCCATCAGTTGGAGAGTGCC
The DNA here is from genome assembly GCF_016432865.1 of Antechinus flavipes. Taxonomy (NCBI): domain Eukaryota; kingdom Metazoa; phylum Chordata; class Mammalia; order Dasyuromorphia; family Dasyuridae; genus Antechinus; species Antechinus flavipes. Next base: position 210,026,975 of record NC_067399.1, on the reverse strand, counting down.
TGAACAAGTTATGGTATATGAATATTATGGAATATTATTGTTCTATAAGAAATGGTTAGCAAGATGATTTTAGAAAGTTCTGGAGAGGCTTACATAAGCTGATGCTAATTGAAATGAGCAGAACTAGAAAATCATTATGCACAGCAATAGCAATATTAAATAATTATCAATTCTGATGGATGTGTCTCTTTCCAACAATGAGATGATTGATGCCAGTTCAAATGATCTTGTAATGAAGAAAGCCATTTACATCCAAAGAGAAAACTGTGGGAACTGAGTATGGATCACAACATAGAATTTTTCCTCTATTTGTTGTTGTTCATTTGCATATTGTTTTCTTTTCCATTTTTTCCTGTTTGATCTTTGATCAAGATGATAATATATTTATATTTACATATAAAAAAGAAAAAATAGATCTTTTCCTTTACTTATAATATTATGAAATATGCCTATGTCACAAAAGGCTAAATTGTTTTTTGGAGGTGTCATGGTTCTATTGACTTCAGCTTCTATCCAGAGACTTAGGAAATCACCCATCTGTATAACATGATTTAAAAGTTTCTTCCCTTAGCAGGTATGCTTGCCACAAGATACATAAAGGAAACTATTAATAATTTCCAAGTGATTTCTTGTATATTTTGCTTGTACATAATTGTTTGCATATTGTCTCTCCCCTTAGGTTATGAGGTCTTTGAGAACAAGGAATTATCTTTTGCCTTTCTTTGTCTTTCCGATGTATAGCACAGTGCCTAGAGTGTAGTAAAATACTCCATATAGCACATATTCTTCTCTCTCACATTTTAACATCTCTATAACTCATCCTGAGGATCAACTTAGATGCTGTCTCTTCCAGGAAGTCCATCCTGATCTCTTCCTCCTCAATTTTTCTTATACTCAGCTTTTTACATGATGAATTTCATTGGTAGAATATAAGATTCTTGAGGGTAGGAATGCTTTTTTTTTTTTGTATTTTTATCTTGAGTACCTAGTAAAATGCCTTGTTCATAATAAAGGCTAAGTTAGTATTTATTCGATTGAATTCTTTTTTTCCCATCCTCAAACTTCCAATAAAAGCATATATATGCATTGCACAAAATCAGTTTCCTTCCCATTTAAAGTCATCATCTGCCACACTGATCTCCAATGCAAAAAACTATTCCCTCGTGACAAGATGAGTTCTCATTGCCTTCTATTAATAAAGGAGTTCATCTCTTCTGATGTACAAACTTACTCCTAGAATACTTGGCAATTGTGACCACAGATTTATTTTTGAACATCTTTTTGAAGTGTGCTAGGAACAGCTTCATTATATACATATAGTCCAATAATATATGTCTAGTAAATAATATATGATAATATAATATTAATGTATTAAATAATTATTAATTAATATATGTTACTATAATAATAATATAATATATTCTCTAATAATGAATATATGTCATATATACATACATATATATGTGTATATATATGTATATGTATATATATATATATAAAATCGAATAATAGAATAATGGAAATCTGGAGTTTAAAAACACCACGATCAATATCCTATTCTACACTTCTGTCTTGCATTTATATATATGGAGACAAATCCAGAGAGGTTAAGTAATTTGTGCCAGCTCACAAAGCTTGGTAATCAAAGGAACAAGACTAGAAATTAGATTGGCATGCATTTTAACCACATCACACACTTCTTGTTGAGACACCCTGACTAATTATGAATAGGGCAAGCAAGGTGGATATGAGAATAAGCAACAGCCACTTAGGGGTGGACACACGTTCTTGTTTTATGTTGTTTGTTTGTTTTTATCAGTAATAGTACTGTAACTGGAGGAAATACTTTGCTGATTTAATCAAAACATATCCCTTCCTACTCTGATTGACACATCCTTTGTGTTGACACAGAATAGTCCTTGAATAAACCCTTGTTTAATTGAATTGTGATGAATTGAACTATAAACAGTTACAACCCTACAGATCCTTAGAAGGGTTGGCAGCTTCTACTATAAAAGATTCAATGAACTGGGCTTCAGATCTAAACTCTGTTCTTTGTTTCCAATGAGAACTGGAGCAAGTCTAACCTTTCTGCACATCAGTCTCCCCACAACTCAAATAGGAAAGTTGGGTTAGATTATTTCTAAGATCTCTTTTATTGGCCCAGTGGGTGAAACAAGCATTGCTACTGTTATTCAGTCATATCTGACTCTTGACCTGGTGGACCATATTGTCCTTGTGATTTTCTTGGCAAAAATACTTCCCCACTGGATTAAAACACAGAGAAACTAAGTGACTTTCCCGAGAGTCATACAAATTTTAAGTGTCTAAAGTTAGATCTCATCTCAGTTCTACCTTCAACTAGCCTACCACTCTGCTGAGCTACTCACTCAACTACCTCATCACTATTATTAATAGCAGCCAAATCATCTAAAAATTTTCCATCTAAAGCTATGAAACAATTACTGTGTTGAAATATAGTTAATTTTGATATTCCTCATTCATCTTCTGGTCAGTAGAGCTTTCTCAGAAAGCGAGTAAGAAATGAGGAGTTTCTTGCTACTTAAATCACCCATCCTAGGCCTGAGGTAAATTCGAAATGAGAATAAAAATAGAAAGAAATCAGATAGGTCATGAAGTGAATACAAAAAAAAAAATTGCTGTTAGTAATTTCCCCTAAATTATCAAATTTATTTGATAGCTGAACTGTAATTGTTTAATCTTCATTGAAAGATTTGTCCTAAGTATACCCACTGATTCCAGGATTATTAGAAATATTTATGATTGATTTTCCCTTGGTTTTGGATGTAAGATAAATTCAAAGATATGGCATTATTTGGACTAAAGTTACAACCTACCCCAAAGGGGTTTCTCAGAGTCAAGGTCTATCTTCCAAGTCTCTTCTCCCCAAAGGCAAGTTACAAAAGTGGCATAGCTACAACCTAGTGGAATTTTTGGATGTATTTGACATTCTTTAAGCTTAAAGAAAATAAGGGCCCCAGAAATAGTGGGATTTCATGGTACTTTTAAAAGTGAATTTATAAAGTAAAAAGTAAAAATTTCTTCATTTAGATTTCCTATTTGTGTTCCTAGGGTAGATTTATTTTAAATAAGTATTCTCCCCCCTTTTTTTTTTGTTTTTCCTCTTTCTTGGTGCCACTGATTTTTGCATATATTAATGCACAGAAATATAAATACATTCCCACGTGTGTGTGCGTGCGCGTATGTACGCTCACAAGTGCTATTCAATAATATTCTCCCACCTTTGATTTTTCTGATGGCACCATTCTTAAAGATTTTTTTTTCTTTTTAAATTCCAACAAAGCATACTGTTATCCTATGAGGCAGAAACTAACAAATACAACTCAAAGGGTTTGTGGGATTCATCCTAAAGTCAGAGATAGAATCTAATCAGTCAAAATGTGTAACCAAGATTTGGCCAAGGCTCACTTGGCAACAATACTGATGGTCCAACATTAATGAAATATCATAACTTTTCAATTAAAATTTATATACTGGAGGCTTACTTAAATTACACCAAACAATTTTACAATCTAGAGCTTACTGAGGCATCAAAGAAAGAACTGTGTGCTATTTGTAGCCATTCATATGAACCCCTCATCATTATTTTTCATCACTAAACAACTAGTTTTTTTTTATTCCTCAAATAATAAATATTGAGAGAAATGAATGTTCCATAATACAGCATCAATTTTTATTTTAAATGGTTCCTACATATCTGAATAGCTAGAAGAAAATTAAGCTTCATCAAAAGTCCTATTCATGCTTTCCAAACTGGAATTAATAGCCTGTCATTTTACTTATGCAGCTCTTTCGTTTCTGTGATTATGAAACAGTGGTTTTCTGATTTGTTTCTTCCAGTGTGGGCAACTGATTGTATATTGTGATAAGAAGGTATTTGTCTTAAAGAAAAGTTATCAAAACGGCATTATGGGATAGATACCAAAGTGACTGAAATGAAGAGCCTTAAATAAGTTTGAAACTAAGAAAAGGGAAAAAAAAGCACTTATTTATCTGGCAGCAGGAATAAACCCAATGGAAATACTCATTCCTTTAAAATGTTAAAATTCCTTCTTGTTATCATAAAAGAAGGTAGATTCTCAACTGTCACTACAAAATATTCTGAGAATACTTTCACTCATTCAAATTCACCACCCTGCAGTCATCCTCAAATCTTTTCTTTCCCTCACTTTATGTATCATTTGCCATATCTTATCAATTCTACTTCTAGAATGGATCTTGCATCTGTTCACTTCTCTCCACTCACTTAAGCAATACTCTTGTGCAATACTTCTTTACATCTCTCCTGGACTAATGTGATAATTCTCTCATTGATTCCTTTTACTCAAATTTCTCCTCTTTCTATTCCATTTTCTATAAAGCTACTAGAGTGATATTCCTAAAGCATAGATCTGACCATATTCTCCTATTCCAGAATCTCTAATCATTATTTTCTGCAGAGTAAAATATGAACCCTATTATTCTTGGAATTTTGTAAAGCTCTTTTGTTCTAGACTCTCTTTCTTAATTTATTGTATACTATTGCCCCAATGCCCAGACACTGTCCCCTAAACCACCAAATATCATTCCATTCCAGCTGGCATAGTTATGCTGGGAAGTAGAGAATCTTTCTTGAATTCCGCAGGTCAATAAAGACGTCAAAAGAAAGTTTCCATGACCAAAGTCCTTGGTATTGCTAAAATGTTTTTACATTAGGAATAGATATGATTTTAAGAATAAAAATACCATGTATTACCATTTGCTTTGCCACTATACCTTAGAGACCACAAAGTATTTTCATCCAATTTAGAGCAAAAATATCTGTCACAATCTCCTTCTTGAGAACAAATTCTGTCTTGCTTTTCTACATGTATCTCAAAGGACGTACCATGAATGGACCTAATAAGAACATAATTAATGCATTTTCATTCATTCACATGCTCTCTATTCTAACCATATGATCCTGCTTGGTCTTTCCAATAATGTTCTATCTCCCTTCTCAAAGTTTTTGTATTGGCTGTTCCCCAATCTGAAAAATGTCCCCTGCAGAGGGCCAGAACTCTGAAAAGATATACTTAAGACTCAGTATGATTGATAAGATAATGATTCTCTAGCTAATAGCTTAACTCTAGTTAAGTACATATACTTAATGTGTTGTGATTTAGTATTACTATACTTATTACTATATTACTATAGTTAGCATTGTCACAGTAATGGCTACAGCTGCGCAAATTCAGTATGATGTAGTGATGTAATCATATTGGAATATTTAAAGGAAGTCTCAGACACAGAAGACTCTCTCTCAGCTACATCTCTCAGACACAGACACAAGAGAAGATGCCAGACTCCAGATGCCATGTTTGACCAGCCACATGGCACTCTTGCCTCCTTAACTCCTCCACTAAGACCAAGAACTCAGGCTAATTTGAAGGTTCTCCAGAAAGCTAGTCCAGACTTTACATTGTGGTGCCCAAACGTGAGGCTCTAGGTGAGGTCCTATACAAATCATCTTGATTGTAATCAGAAACACAGGGCCTTGCAAAGCAGGGCACAAATCAACTTGACTGATGCAATTGGCCAAGTTCTGTGGAGAAATCCCCTGTGACCCAGAAATAGGGTTAGTATAAAAATAGACAAGCAGGAAATTTTGGTAAAGGCTAAACTAGTCACTTTTGATTTTTAGCCAAAATAGGACAAATACTATGAAAAGAGTCTCTTGCACTCCAAGGGAAGCATGTAGAATGCATCGTTAGGTTCATAAAGAATCAAGGTTTGTTGGTAACTTGAAAGCAGCTCATTGCACTCTTAGAAACATTAGAATGCACATCTGGTTGGCTCTCTAAGAAAGAAGAATTAGAGACACATAAGTGGAAACTAGTGGGACAATGATAATGGTCCTGATTCAATTTTTAAAGAAACATTCTATCTATACAACATAATAAAATCGGCTTTAAAGAATCACACAAGTTCTAAAAAAAAAAAAAAAAAAAAAAGGAAAGGTTCTAAGGAGAATAGTCAAACAGGAAGTATGAGGAAGAAGAGGAAAAGGGGCATAATACTGACAAAGAAGCTGAAAGACATGGAGACTTGGATCTTAAATATCATACCTGTGACCAACTAACCTGTGTAGGTTCTTATGCAGACACTTCAGCACAGATTCATTACCCCATAGCAGCATATGAGCACATTGCTTCTGCTGCTATCAAAGCATGGGGTTTTATCCCAGGTAAAAAGGACAAAGGAGAAACCTTCACGAAAATAGCACAAGGGCCAAATGAACCCTTTGCTAATTTTGTGGGACATCTGCAGATAAGTGTCATATGAACTATTGGTGAAAATGCTGCAATAGAAATTATGATAAGACAACTTGCTAAAGAAAATGCTAATGAGGTTTATAAAAGAATTATGCTAGGACCACACAAGTATGCTCCTCTAGAGGAGATCATGAGGTGCTGTGCCACAGTGGGCACAAATACCTTTTAAAGCTGAGCTATGACGCAGATTTCCCAAGATCTCAACATGGGAAGACAGGGTCCCTTTTGACAAGGAACTTCCAGAAAGACTCATCAATGTTTTCAATGTGGTATAGTAGGGTATTTGAAAGCTCAATGTTGGCATAGAGACAGAGTGAGAAAATAGAGTGGGAAAATAAGACCCAAAACCCCATGTCCAAAATACAAGAGAGGCTTTCATTAGGCATCAGAATGTAGACTGATTCAGGAAAATAGAATGAAGGGCCCAGCCCCAGTGCCCAAAGCAAAAAATACTTGGAGCATGATGGCAGCTGATGTTACACCCAGAGAATCTTTAGAAGTTTAGTACTCAGACAGGACCAATCAGCCAGGAAGCCATTTGATGGGAGAAAGAGATTACAATTAGGGAGAATAGAGTTGTATGCAGCTGGGACAACTAAGATACCCCTTAGAGAGGGGAATTATTTTTCCTTTCCAGCTTATGGATCACTTGCCTCCAGGCACAGTAGGATTGACCATTTCACCTTCTGAGAGTGCTTACAAAATAGTGTTCATCCATACACTGATGTGGGAAACTAGGGAATTAGCATATAATATTCCATTAACTAATACAGGTAGACAATGTGTGACTTAGCAACCAGGAGAAGTAGTAGCAACCAGGAGATATGGACTCCTAATAAGCAATCTGGTGATAGTTGCCCAGATTCTGATTCCAAGAAACAAAATCCAGGAATACTCTGGATTGCACCAGTTACAGCTGACCAACCTATGCTACTATCTATATAAATGGCATACCATTAGAAAGATTGGTAGACACAGATGCAGATCATACAGTCATTGGAGGTGCCAACTGGCCAAGGATTAAGGCAGACACCTACATATCTGGCATAAGAGGATCAATAGCAGCTGAAGTTAGTGCTACCCCTTTGAGATGGATATTTGAAGGTGAAACAGGAGTTTTTACTCCTTTTATAGTTGAAAAAAATCCCCATAAATCTGTGGGGAAAAGACATTTTACAACAATTAGGATTAATTGAGTACTTCGGTTTTTTAAGTAGGGCTGCTTTTGAAGGCCTGACAACACTCTTGCCTGTTCCTATTCAATGGAAAACTGATAGATCAGTGTGAATATAACAGTTACCCTTAACTAAAGATAAAATTCAGGCCTTATTAGATATAGTACAGGAGCAACTTGAACAAGAACACTTACAACTTTCTCTAAGTCCTTTGAATTCTCCTGTATTTGTTGTAAGAAAGAAATCTAGAAAATGGAGGATGTTAACTGATTTAAGAAAATAAATGAACAGATGGAAACTATGGGAACTCTTCAGCCTGGACTTCCATCTCCTACTCACTTGCCTAGAGAATGGCCTCTTTGGGTTATAGACATTGAGGATTGTTTCTATTCTATCCCTCTAGATAAGGAGGATATGAAAAGATTTGCCTTTTCAGTGCCCAGTGTTAACTTAGCTGAGCCTTATAAAAAATATGAATGGACAGTTTTGCCACAGGGAATGAAAAACAGCCCCATTATGTGTTAAATGTATATTGCCGCTGCTCTTGCTCCAGTAAGAAAAACATTTCCAAAAGTTATGCTATTACATTATATGGATGATATATTGGGATGTGCACCTGAGGAACAACTGTTAGAAGAATGTTGAACCATAGAAACACTAAGGAACTACAAACTGCATAAAGCTCCAGAAAAAAATTCAAAGGCATGCTCCTTTTCAATACTTAGGATATGAAGTTCCTCCTAAGGTGCTTATAGTACAAAAACTTTAAGAACAGAGAAGCTAAACACCTTAAAGGACTTTTAGAGATTTATAGGAGATATCCAATGGATGTGTCTGGTGTTAGGCTTGACTACATGTCAATTGAAACCATTGTATGACATTTTTAAAGGGAGACAGTGCTTTAAACTCACCACACCAGCTTACAAAAGAAGCTCAAGATGCTTTGAGAGAAGTTGAACTGGCTTTATCCAATGTGGCTGAAAGAGTCACTCAAAAACCTTTGAAAATATCCATTTTTGCTACAAAAGAGGCACCCACAGCAGTCTTTCATCATGGATACAGTGTGATAGAGTGGGGCCAAACCTCTCAGCACAGCCAGAACAAAGCTTTACTCCTTACCTAGTGCTTGTAGCTAGAATTTTATTAAAGGCCATTAAGTGAGCAGTACAATTATCTGGGGCAAGACCTCATAAGATATACACCGTTTACACTAATACACAAATTAATGTGTGTTGTGAGACCATCCCAGAGTGGCAAATTTTATTAGCCATGGCTCCAAATTTTACACATGGGTCTCCATTAAAGTTAACCAGACTTTTACATAATTGGTGATGGATTCTTGAAGAAAAAGTTTCTAAAGTTCCTCTTAAAGGACCACCTATATTTACAGATGCATCCAAACATAATATTTGTGCTGTATAATCTCATGACTTAACTATAAAGAAAGTAGTCAGAACTCCTTTTCAGTCCATTCAGCAGAATGAATTGTATGAAATCATTCTAACTCTTACTTATTATGCAGAAGATATAACATTAATACCTGATTTGGCTTATTCAGTAGGTGTGGTACAAAGAATTGCCACAGCCCAAATAAAATTTGTAGCTTCCAATATATATCAGCTCTTTAAGGAACTTCAAGAACAAATGAGAAAGCATCCAGGTAAGACATATCTTGCATGTCCACTCTCATAGTGGACTTCCAGGTCCTATTTGTGATGGTAATTTTAAGACAGATAGCTTTCTAAGCATGTTGGCCAATACTATTTTATTTCAGGAAGCCCAAGAATCTCATTCTAAATATCATCAGGCTGCTCAAGCTTTATGTTTGCAATTTGGGATAACAAAAGAGGAAGCCAGGAGCATAATAAAAGCCTATATAGATTGCCTTCCTTTCTACACTCCAATGCTCCCCCCAGGGAAGAATTCTTATGGCTTGAGACCCAATGAAATTTGGCAGATGGATGTGATCCATTATAAATCTTTTGGTCATCTGTCTTTTATCCATATTGTAGCAGACACCTTTTTTGGGATTTACTTTTACTTTTACAATACTGCAGTGTTCTCTTCTTTTCTAAATTATAATGGTTCTTTCTGGGAACAGGTTTCTTGGGGAGATTTTCTGGAGGCAGCCTTAGTTTCAGTTCCAAATAAGAATCATCTCAAATGCAGCCATCTGTTAAAGTAGTTCTTTATTGTCTCTTCCAAAATAGCCCAGTTAGCTTTTATGGTTCCGAAAGCTCTCATTGCTAGTCTTTTGCCTCTGCCAGCTTCTGCCTTTAGTTCAACTCTGATTCCTGGCTTCTCAATCCCTTCAACTGACTGACTTCTGACTCCAGTAGCTCCTTCTATATGATCTCTTAAAGGTGTGAACCCAAAGGTTGACTCCTCCTCTGAGAGAGTGGGATTGTGGGCTTCTGATTTGTGAATCTCTCGAACTTGTGAACTCTAACGTGTGAGCTAATGTGTGAACTCTCAAAGGTGTAAATTTAAACATTGTTTCTATCAATTCTAGTGACTTAATACCTTGTTTCAAATTCTGGCTTTCTTTTGATTTAGAACATAAGTGGTCATGACCTCCCTGACTTCTCAGGAAGGGAGATGAAAACACCAAAGGAAATGGGAAATCAAATCAGATTAGAGGGTTTCTGAAGGGGTTCACTTGAAACAGGTATACATAAATCCATCAGTATGGGTAGTATTACACATAATTACATAAATTATATAAGCACACAGCAATATAAAACAGGCTAGAAGTGATGTAACAAATAACATGAATCAACCTGAGAATTTACACATGTCCATAAGTCTTAGAAATAGTCCAAAAGGAATCCATCGTCCATTAGTTCATGTGCCAGGAATCCAATTATTCCTGCAAGCTTTGAAGTATTGCAATAGTCTCATCAACAATTTTTCATCTCAAAGAATCCAATGATTCCTGCTGGTTTTCAAGTCCTTCAAACAGTCTCATCTTGTGTTAGGGAATCCAATGATTCCTGAAGATTTTAAAGTTCTTTCAACAGTCTCATTGTCTGCCATGCTCCTTCAGTGTCAGATGCTTTTTAAGTCTTCTTCGTTTTGAGGTTTTTCTCCTTTTCAATCTCTCTCCAGGTGCTTGTTGACACCATTCTGTTTCCTTCACTATCTGTTTCCTTCTCTATCTGTAGGAACACAAGCAAACCCTCTCTCTCAGGCAACTAACCTATCTAATTCCCTTCTATCTACCACTTTTGGGATTTCTCCTCATCAGCTGGCAATTACATTGGAGCTGTTTGCACTGGACACTGCCCTGTTAGGTTAAAAAGCCTGTATTCTCCCCAACTGTAATTTCTTTCTGCCATGTGATTACTTTTAGGTTGATTGATCATATCAGAGTCCTTCTCAAGACTCTCTGGGTGTAAGCTCAGCTGCCATCATACCCCACCTGTCTCTAGATTGATGTCTTGGAGCTGGACCCCGCCTCTCATTTCTCTGGGTCAATCTACAGTCTGAGGCCCAATGGAAGCCCTTGTGGCATTTTGGACATGGGGTTTTAGGTCTTCTCTCAGCCTGTCTTCTCACTATATTTCCATATCTACAATGGGCTCTCAAATGTCCAATTTTTCCACATTGAAAACATCGAAGAATTTCTCTAGAAGTCCCTTGCCAAGAGGGACCCTGTCTTCCCATGTTCATCATAATCTGGGCATAATAAGTATTTGTGCCCATTGTGGCACAGCATCTTATGATCTCCTCTAAAGGAGTATCTTGTTGTCCCCATATAATTCTTTTGCAACTCTCATTGGCATTTTTCTTAGCCAGATGTCTTGTCATTGTTTCTGCAGCTGCATTTTCTCCAGTGGTTCTTGTTACAGCTGTTTGCAAACATCCCACAAAATCTGAAAAAGATTCATTGGGACCTTGTTCTATTTTTGTGAAGGCCTTACATCTTTCTGTCCAGGGAGGGAACCCCAAGCTTTTATAGAAGCCTTAGAAATTTGCTCATACATTGTTATGGGATAATCAATATGTTCTGAATTCTCTCCATACTGACCTTCAACAGCTAGTTGGTTAAAAGCTACTTGTACATTAACTCCTATTTGTGTCTGGATTGACGCCTAAATAATTCATGATACTCTGAAAGCCACAACAAGTTTTGTCCAGGTTCTAAATATGTCCTAGATATGAATTTCCAATCACTCAGGGTTAAGATTTCATAAGACAAACTATCTAGAAATATTTCAACATAAGATGATGTAGCCCCATAAAGAGTGCAACTCTTTTTCAAATTCTTAATTTTTTCCAAATTAAAAGGAGTGTATATTCTCCTTTTTTGACCTGAAGAGTCAAGCTCTTTGATCAGAGGGTGTGCATTTATAAAATCAGATACTTCTTATCCTTCATTTTTTGCCTTAATTAATGCCTTTTCTAATCTTGTCACAGGCTCCTTAATAGGTAATTGAATTACTCCCTCTCCCCCTCCTCCTTCTCCCTCCACCCATGAAGGGTTAATTGAGGGGGGGTGGTCATGAGATGAGGAATAATCTAATTTCTCCTGCTATGAATCTGATTCTTCATCCTTTTCACCTAGTTTAGTTGGCACCTCCCCCTCATTCTCTTTCTTCTTTTTCCTCATCCTAACACTTATATAATTTATTATAGCCAGTTGTATTAAATTGTTTGTATAAAGTGTATTTTTGGAAATTGAGTTTGGATTAGAATTGTAGTATTCACCTAGGTGTTCTCCTATTAATTTCCACTCATTTGGACCAATTCTTTTTTTTATAGAGAAACAAGGACATATGTACTTTACAATTTCTAAAAGTTCAGTGATCTGCTCCAAAATTATTATCAAATCTTGGCTTTTCATATCCCTGACAATGCTTTCTAAACATTTTCCTTGAAGAGAAATAGAAGGCTGTTTTCTAAACATCTGTCCCATCTTAGATGAAATTCTACTTTAACTCTTAACAAAATTTCTTTGTTGTACTCACCCTAATTTCTGGATTGAGGAGACTTTTCCACTGGATCAGGATCAGAAGCTTTTCCACTGAGACCAGGATCGAAGCTTTTCCTCTGAAATCAGGGTCCTGTCAGTCCCATATTCAGGCGCCAAAATGTGGTATTCTTCTCTTCTCTAAAATATGATGGTTCTCTTTGGGAACAGGTTTTTTGGGAAGGTTTTCTGGAGGCAGCCTTAATTTCAATAATTGTAAATAAGAATCATCTCAAATGCAGCCAACTGTTAAAGTCATTTTTTATTGTCTCTTCCAAAATAGCCCATTTAGCTTTCTTTGGTTCCAAGAGCTTTAGTTGCTAGTCTTTTGCCTCTGCCAGCTTCTGCCTCTAGCTCAACTCTGACTCCTGGCTTCTCAATCCCCTCAGTTGACTGACTTCTGACTCCAGGAGCTCCTTATATATGATCTTTTAAAGGTGTGAAACCAAAGGCTGACTCCCCATCTGAGACAGTGGGATTGTGGGCTTCTGACTTGTGATCTCCGGAACTTGTGAACTCTAATGTGTGAGCTAATGTGTGAACTCTCAAAGGTATAAACTTAAGCATTGTATCTATTAATTCTAGTGACTTAACACGTTGTTCCAAGTTCTGGCTCATAATACAATATTAGCAGCAAAAGAGACAGTCTGAGTGGTCAAGAATTCCTTATATAAGCTTTTGCAATTATGAGTGTTACAAGCAATAAAAACAGATAATGGATCTGCATATACTTCTAAACATTTTGCACACTTTTGTACACATATCAGATTTTTCACACCATTAGCTTACCTTTCAATCCTCATGGACAGGCAATAGTGGAGAGGAGAAAGAGAGACATCAAGACTCTCCTCCAAAAACAAAAGAAAGGGGGAGCCACAGGTAACCCTAGAGACTTCTAAATTTAACTCTTTACACATTAACTTCTTGATTTTTGACAAAGATGCACTGGCTCGGGCAGACAGGTTTTAAAACCCACTGGAAGGGCAGTGTCCAGTGCGAGCAGCTCCACTATCTTTAGATAATCACCAGGTGATGTGGACAGACCTAGAAAGTGGTGAATGGAAGGGACCAGATAGGTTAACTGCTTGGGGTAGAGGATTTGCTTGTATCTCTACAGATGGAGAAGAAATCAGATGGGTGCCAAGGAGCCATATTTGCCTTGTCCATTAGAGAGAGAGAGATGGAGCACACCCTTGAAACAAAGGAGAAGACCCAAGAAACTTTGGGTGGTTCCATTGCTGATTGTGCACATCTTTGAAAGAGCATGGAAGTTATGGCAATTTACTCATGGACATCAAAAATTGTTAATGAGACTGATGTAAGACTTCAAAACCCTCAGGAATCATTGGAATCCCTGAGATATGAAAAGATTATTGTAGGACTTGAAAACCCTCAGGAATCACTGTATTCTGTGAGATATGTTGCAGGACTTTAAAAACTTGTGGGGATCATTGGATTCCCTGACACATGAAAGTAATGGACAATAGATTGGTTTTGGACTATCTCCTGGTTGGTGAAGGAGGCATATGTGTAATTGTTATTTACATACCCTCCTTCTAGGAAATCTTTTACAACACCATGTTGATTCATATTGTTTGGTATATCACTACTTGCATGTACAATTCATGTTTGTTACACAACATTGAGCCTGTACTGGCTATGGGGAAAGTCATCGCCTCTAGCCTGTGCATTATTGCTATATGCTTGTGTAATACCTCCCATGTTGATGGGTTTTTGTATATCTGTTTCTAGGAAGACCCTTCAGCCCAGAAACCTGCTAACAATATCTTGCTTGACTCCCCACTTCCCTTTGGTGTTTTTTATCTCCCTTCCTGAGAAGTCAAGGTGGGGGTGACCACCTGTATTCTAAAACAAAAGTAAGCAGATGAAGGGCTGAAACTATTAAAAGGTATGCTTGAATCAGACAACCCAGCACTTAAGGCTAATTATCTATTCAATATAAAACAATGACTCTATAGGCATATATTTGGATAAATGGTTCTCTGTTTGGTGCTGGCTCAGTGTTTGGTGTATACAAATAATTGTAGGCATGGATTCGAGGGTGAGGTGAGACAGGCCAGACCTCATTTGGCTACAGGACAAGAAGGAGAAAGGTGGAGATTCTGCACTCCAGAATCGAAGAAAGATCATTGGCAAAACTCCTGTCAGTGTGTCTGCTTCTTTCACTCCCTCCTGACCCCCCAAAGACCAAGGACTTTTACTTATCTTGACTCTGGCTGACCTCGAAGCCTCCAGGGAGCTAGCTTGGACTTAACAGTGGGCCATCTATGTTTTTGTAAGTACTCATCCATTTCACTTAGATTATCATATTTATTTCACTTAGATTATCATATTTACTGGCAAACAGTTGAACAAAATATCTCCTAATTATTGCTCTACTTTCCTCATCATTGGTGGGGCTAACCCTCTTCTATTTTGATACTAACAATTTGATTTCCTTCTTTCCTTTTTCTCATCAAATTAACTAAAGGTTTATCTATTTTGTTGGTTTTATCATATAACTAGATCATAGTTTTCTTTATTAGTTCAATAGTTTCTTTTTAACTTTCGATTTTATTAATCTCTCCTTTTATTTTTAGAATTTCAAGTTAGTATTTCATTGCGGAGGAGGGGGGTAATTTCTTCTTTTTCTAGCTTTGGCTGCAATTCATGTTACTATGTCTTTCAGAATATCAGTTTCCAGACGCTTTGTTCCTTTAAAGTGGAAGCTACTAGATCTTGGGTAATCCTGATTGTAGCTCCTCAATATTTGAATTGTTTCTTTTTGGTTGCTTTCAATATTTTCTCCTTGTTCTGGTAATTCTGAAAATTAGCTATGATATTCCTTGTAGTTTTCATTTTGGAGTCTTTTTCAGGAAATGATCCATGAATGCTTTCAATGACTATTGTACCTTCTGATTCTTGGACATCAGACCAATTTTCTTTGATAATTTTTAGTTTTAGTTTTTTTTTTTTTTAAATCATGGTTTTCAGGAAGTCCACTAATTCTTAGATTATCTAATTGCATGTCCTATTTTTAGTTCTTCTCTTTCTCTATTTTATGCAAATAAGCTTCTAAAGATATCAAACTTTCCCTAAGAAGTGCTTTGGCTACATCCCACAAATTTTGATAGGTTGTCTCATTATTGTCTTTTTCTTGGATGGAATTATCAATTGTGTATATGATTTGTTGTTTCTTTATGATCTCATTATTTAGTTTCCAATTAATTTTTGGTCTATTTTTTTGATGACCACGTATTTAAAATCAGCCGGAGTCAGAATTTCAGGTTAAGGGAAAAATCTTCAATCTTTATTGAAGTGAAGAGGTGAAAAAAGATTGCGATAGCAATATGGGCAAGAAGGATTGTGATAGCAATATGGGCAGCTGCAACAGGAAGCCAGCTAGCAGAGAGAGATCTGAGCTGAAGGGCCATTGCAATGGCAATATGAGCAGCTGTGACAAGACACCAACCAGCAGTGTCTCCTTCCCCTTCCTTTTCCACTCTCCTGCCTCCACCCACCAAAATCATCATTTCCTATACAACACATCAGGAATTGCACAAAGAGTGGGCGGGGGCCATTCTTTCTCCAAGCTTATATATTAATAGAGTATGGTCCAATTATTATTTAGCCTCACGTGCTTGGGACCTCAGTGTATCAATTCAAGCCTCAGCCCATTACATATTTTTCCCTGGCCCTTCATTACATGTGGTTTTTATTTCATCATGACCTGAAAAAGATGAATTTACTATTTGTGACTTTCTGCACTTGATTTTGAGGTTTCTATGCATTAAAACACGGTCAATTT
This sequence comes from Antechinus flavipes, assembly GCF_016432865.1. Classification (NCBI taxonomy): domain Eukaryota; kingdom Metazoa; phylum Chordata; class Mammalia; order Dasyuromorphia; family Dasyuridae; genus Antechinus; species Antechinus flavipes. The sequence goes on along the minus strand of NC_067399.1, from coordinate 210,010,685 downwards.
TGGTGTACATTCCATGAATCACCGAGAAAAAAGTATAGTCACTTCTGTCTTCATTCAATTTTCTCCAAAGGTTTATCATACCTAACTTTTCTAAAATTCTATTTACCTCTATATTTCTCATTTATTTTAGGGTTCACTTTATGTAGTTCTGAGAGAGGAAGTTTGAGATCCCACACTAGTATAGTTGTGCTATCTAATTCTTCTGGCAGTTCTCTAAACATCTCCTCTAGAAATTTGTATGTTATACTACTTGATCTATAAATGTCTAGTATTGATATTACCTCATTATCTATGGTACTATCTTTATCAAGAGTAGTTTCCTTACTTATCTCTTTTAATTAGACTTATTTTTGCTTTTGATTGGTCTGAGATCAGGATCACTCCCCTTGTTTTTTGTTTCTTCAGCTGAAGCATAACAGATTCTGCTCTATCCTTTTACCTTTACTTTGATGTCTCACTTTGCTTTAAATGTGTTTCTTGTACACAACATTTTGTAGGATCCTGGCTTTTAATCCAATCTTCTATCTATGGTCAGAGTTCTTTTTGCTTTTTTGCTCATTTTTAAAGGTTGATTTCTGTTCTTAGTGCAGAGAGGATATTGTACAAAGCTTCCTCTGTAGGCAACAGCAGCTGCCCTGAGTTTGTGCTGCTGTCTTCCTCCTTGTGCTGAGTTTGCCTGGCCAAGTCCCATGTTATTCTGTTTTTTGTATTTGTGTTGAATGTCTCACAGCTAATCTGCTGATCCATGGGCTTCCAAACCAAGGAAGTAGCCAAGGCTGCTGTATTTTGGCTAAGAGTCTCCCAGTAAATTCCCTAGAGTGGGGATGCCACACTTCCCTGAGTCCCTGCACTGCACCTGCACTCAGCCATCTTCCCTTCCCTCCCCTCTGTGCCTGATTTAAAAAGAATTTTTCTGAAGTTTTCAAAAAATATTTTCTGAGGGAAATTTGTTATAATGCAAATATTTGTGGGTTCCTACACTACAAAGCCAGTTCAATGGCTTGATTTATTGTTGACCTGATGGATGCCAGGAGGAACTCAGCTAACGACCTGTCTAATCTCTGTTTTTTTGTGTGTTTGGAAAGTAACAAATAAACCTGTGTTTGAGGAGCAACAATTAAGTCTGAACAATTAGTTCAATCACAGTGTTTATGGGGGGAATTAATAAACAAGATCAGAAGTGTTAGAAAGCAGCTAGATTGTAAAAGATCTTATATAGCAAAGGGAACATTTTTTATTTGACATTGTAGATAATAAAGTATTTCTAAAATTTACTGAGTTTGGTAGGTGACATAATCAGATTTTAGGAAGATTCTTTGGCAACTGAAAGAAGGCAGGACTATTACAACCAACCATTATAATAGCTTAGGCATGAGGTGAATGAAACCTGCACTTAGGGTGTCAACTGCATGGGTGCAAAAGTGATTTATATCAGGTGTTTATTAATATAATTGAGTACTTAAAGCACTTAAGATGTTCGAGTAAAAGCTTTAATGAGAAATCTGTAAAAACTTTAACATGGATGAGTGGAAAGAATTCTAAATTTGGAAACAAAGTGCCCAATATCTGGCACTTATTTATGGAAATTTGGGCAAACTAGTAATTTTTTTTTTTGGTTCTCTCACATACCTTTAATTTGGATTTCTAGGGGAAAAAATTGAGACATTAGCACAGTAAATCTCTAATTAGTGGAGAGAATGTTGATGAAATGCTGAGAGCTTTGAAGAAAAGAAGGTCACATGTAGCTACAAATTCTCTCTGAAACAAGGTAGATCCATGAAGAAAGAGAGAGGAAAAGACAGACAGAAAGAGGGGTGGGGGAAAGAGAGGGAGAGAAAGAGAGAGAGAGAGAGAGAGAGAGAGAGAGAAGGATAGAGATGAAGGGAGGGAGAAAAAGAGAGAAAGAGAGAGGGGGAGGCAGGGAAAGAAAGGGAGAAAAGAGGAAGACAGTGGGACAGAAAAAAAATATTGGGCAAGCTAGTCATAGAGGAGAAGCTAACCCCATAAGGCAGGGTGAGGAACAGCCATGTCTATAAAAACCTTTGGTCTAATTAGAAATGATAAGCTAACCTCAATCTGCTTAAGTTTTTTGTTTTTTTTTGTTTTGTTTTGTTTTGTTTTGTTTTTTTGGGTTTTTTTTGGTTTGTTTGTTTGGTTTGGTTTTTGCTGAGGCAATTGGGGTTAAGTGACTTGCCCAGGGTAACACAGCCAGGAAGTGTTAAGTGTCTGAAGTCAGATTTGAACTCAGGTCCTCCTGACTTCAGGCATGGTGCTCTATCCACTGCACCACCTTGCTACCCCTTGAATTTTTAAGTTAATAATTTTGTATAGCTCTCAAATGATCTTATAAATATTCAAATGGCTCCTGAAAAAAAAAAAAAGGTATCACTATTTCCAATCTTATCTCCTTTGAGATTTCAGCGGAATTTTCCTTTGTGTCATATGGAGGTATCTTACTCTTTAGCTGAGTTGATATAACTTGTTCTTGCAAGAAAACTCATTTATTCTGAGTATTTTCTTGTATAGTCTATTCAGTAAGACCTCTCTAATTTGTGTTTACTATTGTTTGGATAAATGGATTCATTTGTGATTCACTTGTTGATGATCTTTGGCTAGCACTTATTGGTTAAGGGTCAAAATTGTATAACACAAAATAAGGCTATTTTGCCTTTTAGAAATAATAAGCTAGTATCTTTTGTCCTGAAGCAACCATTCACCTAGAAGAAGAAGAATTAGGAAAGCAGATCGATAAACTTCTAGTATAGGAAAATAGAACAAGTAGTCTTGTGGTCCCTTAAGGTTCTTCCTCTACTCAAAACAGTTATTATTGTTTTCCTTCTAGAGATCTGAGCAATATTCCAGAAATATCTGAAAATGTCTCCCTTCAGACCTCCTATCAATACATTTAGATATCTCATATGGATTTGCACATCTTAGTCAAGAATAAAGGAGCACACAAGCAAACAGGCACACACCCATACACACACACACACACACATGCAAAAAGCACCATCCCCTCCCAAAAAAAAAGCAGAATCAGTAGAATGGAGTCCAAATTTCCCAAAGACCATTTAAGAAATAATTAATGAGAATAATGGAAAGAATCATGATGACTTAGAAGGAGTCAGTGAAAATGTTATATAATACTTAATATTTTTAAATTAGGAAATGGCGTTGCATTGGTGATTACATTGTTATAGAGAACTCCTAGGTAAGAAAATTCTTTCTACAAATATAGCTAAGTATTTTCTCTGCAATATGTAATATTAAATTTACCTAGAAAACTGAAAAGGGGAAGTTAAGTATACAATGGACAGAATTCTGGGCCTGCAATCTGGAAGACTCACCTCCCTGACTTCAAATGGCCTGAGACATTTTGACCCTGGTCAAGTCACTTAATCTTCTTTGCCTCAATTTCCTCATTCGTAAAATTAGCTGGAGAAGGAAATGGTAAATCATTTTAGTATCTATGCCAAGGAAGCCTCAAAAAAGGATCACAAAGAGTCAGACACAATAAAAAACAATTAGACAACAAAAATGAAAAATTGGAATTAATTTTATTAAATCCAAATAGTTACAAAGCAATTTACTTGTTTTAATGTTTTCCATAAAACAATGTTCTAAATTATTTAGAATAACAGCAAATGTTTGTTCATTTTGTTTTCAAGTAAATGAGTTCCTCATATCTTCTGGTAAAGATTGCTAGTTTTACCTCTTTGGAAAATAATAAATTTTATTTTCTGATATTTTGGTGTCTTCACTCAATGTACCCTAAATTAGATGTCTCTATATCAATAATGATGGCTGCTATTTTAAATTATGGTAATGAAACATTGATGAAAAGAATTTACTTATTTGCAGTAATAATAGTTGATGGTTCTGTGCTGAGGCAAGGAGCATTCTTAGGGGTTTTGAGGTTTTTTCAATATAAATCCTAATGGAAAAGTTTTAAAAGTACTTTTACCATTTGAAAAAATTTCCCAAAACAACTATTGCAGTCATTCATGTGCCATGGTAAAGTTACTACCTTCTTTTATTATTTTGCATTCCTTAGCATGGTTTTTACTACAAGCACTCTTTTTTATTATAAGCAAGACACTCATTTCCAAGCATCCATTTATTTCTACCATCTTCCTCCTGTTCTGAAGCTCTAACCCTTTGTTTGTGACAACATAATTCATTTCTATTGAAGCATGTTTATGACTTCAGGTAAAGGAAAAAACATTGAGCAGATGAACATTTAAGAGAATTATCTTTTTTCATGCAAATGTCTCTGGTAATAAAAGAATGCTTAAGAAAATGGGAAATGCACGAGGAGTAGAGTTGTTTCTAAATATAATACTCTAAAATTGTATGTGGTATCCAATGCCTGAAATCTCTCAGTTAATTCTGTTTTAGGGCTACAAATGCTACTTTCCTGTACAATTCTTTTGCTATATTAAATTATGTCATTTCCAGCCTTCCCAGAAATGTGTTTACTTTCCTTAATTTTGTGGGTTTTTTTTTTCCATTTTGTTGCAACTTCTTTGGTCTTTCCCAAAATATACACTTCAATTTCGTGAAATTCTTCCATTGTTTCCATCATTTCCATAAAGTTCTCAGTTGCATAGATCCAAAGCCTATTAAAATTATCTAAATAAAATCTGTCCAATTACTGTGATAGACTTATCATAATGGATGATCTATGTCCTATAATGCTACTGAAGCCATATATTATTACATTATTTACAGGGAACTCTGCCAAATCCAATGTAGTTTATGTATTTTTTTATGAATTTTGCCAACACCTCAATTTTTTGGCATTTGTTTACTTCAAATTCATCCTTAAAGCAAATGGATCAATGAAAACACAAAACATTTATGAAATCCCTAAAATGGAATTTATTATGCTTGGGCCCAAAGGAACAAAGAGCAAAGTGAAATAATCCCTCCTATCAAGCAGTTTACATTTAATTCAGGGGTAAGGAATCTATACATACATACACACATACATATATCAATCAGACTGATTGTAAGGTAAGGAAGTTCTTGTCTTGTCACAAGAATACTAAATGCAACTATAGGAGTCCAGTGACATGAACTTTTTAGAATCAATAAGACCATGTATATGCTCCTGAGAGCAAGAAGTGGAAGAAAGGACACTATATAAAAATATGGTGGTTATCAAGAGGTTCAAGGAGTAGATGTGTATGAAACATGATCTGAGATTAGTTAAATTTTGTCATTAAGATTTTCACATTTATATACTAAGCACTCAAATGGCAAATGGGATTTTGACCCATTTTTTCTGGATCTATTGCCAATGTTTTTTGTTTGTTTGTTTTTTAATAGTACATATTCTGTTCTTCCCCAGTGGAATCTCTGTCCTATATCATCCTCCTTCTATTTGACAAGTGATTGGTGGTATTTTTAACAATTTCAGGACACAATTTTTTTTATTATAGCTTTTTATTTACAAGACATATGCATGGGTAATTTTTCAGCATTGACAGCTGCAAAATCTTTTGTTCCAATTTTTCCCTCCTTCCCCCAACCCCCTCCCCCAGATGGCAGGTAGACAAATACATGTTAAATATGTTAAAGTATATGTTAAATACAATATATGTATACATGCAGGACACAATTTTGAAAGTGTATGTCATTGGTGATAATAATTATCTAAAATGCATACAGTGGGCATCCCAGTAATTATTAGGTAAACAGAAAGTATTTAATTAGAAGATTCATGAGAATACTATTTTCTGGTGACAGTAAGAAATTTTAAAACCTTTTTAAGCCAAACCCCTTTTCAAATCAAATTTATTGTCCATCTGTTTGAGAATGTCTAACAAAGTTATGGTATATGAATGTTATGGAATTTTTTTCTTCTATAAGAAATGTTCAGCAGGATAATTTCAGAAAGGCCTGAAGACTTATATGAAATGATGCTAAGTGAAGTCAATGGAACCAAGGGGATATTGTATATAATAACAATAAGATTATAAGATGAACAATTCTTATGAATATAGCTTTTTTTCAGCAGTGAGGTGATTCAGCCCAATTCCAATAAACTTGTGATGAAGAGAGCCATCTGCATCCAGAGAGATCACTGAGGGGACTGAATGTAGATCACAAGATAGTATTTTCACCTTTTTTGTTATCTTTTGCTATTTTTTTTGTTTTCATTCTCATTTTTTCCCTTATTGATTTTATTTTTCTTTTGTAGCATAATTGTGGAATTATGTATGGAAGATTTGCACATTTTAACATATATTAGATTACTTGCTATCTAAGGGAAGAGGTGAGGGGGGAAGAAAGGGAGAAAAAAATTGAAACACAAGGTTTTGCAAGGATGATGATTGCAAAACTATCAAAGCATATATTTTGAAAATAAAAAACAAATAAATAAATAAATGGAAAAAGATAAAAACCAATCCAGTAAAACAGCCTTTATATACTAGAACCAAAGAGGAAAATGGAAAGTGAAATAATCCACTTATCACCTCCTGCAAGAAATCCCAAAACAAAAACTCTCAGCGTTTCCAGTTAGGGAGAAAATATTGCAAGTAGGCAAGAAGAAAGAATTAAAAATAGTAGGTGTACAGACAGGACAACATAAGATCTAGCATCTTCTACATTAAAGGATGAAGCAATTTGGAGTATGATATCCTGGAACCCAAAGGAGCTAGAATTACAATTAATAATCAACTAACTCAGCAAAACTGAGTATAATCCTTCTGGGATAGAAATGAATATTCATTGAAATAGGAGATTTTCAAGCTTTCTTAATTTTAAAAATTATAAAAACTATAACTGAATAGAAAATTTGATTTTCAAATACAAGACTCAAAATAAGCATAAAAAAGTAAACAGAAAAGCAAAATCATAAGGAACTTAAGATTAAATTGCTTACCTTTCTACATGAGAAGATGATATTTGTAACTCATAAGAATTTTCTCATTATTAGAGCATTTAGGAGTACATATAGCAGAGGGCACAGATGTTAGTTGAATATGATAAGATAATGTCTTTAAAAAATTAAGGGGTGAGTGAGAGGAATGTATGCAAAGAAGGGGAAAAGGAGAAGTATATTGGAATAAATTATCTTACATAAAAGAGAGAAGAAAGTTATTGCAGTAATGAGGAAGATGGAAGAAATGGTGGGAAACACTTGAATCTTATTTTCATCAGAATTAGCTCAAAGAAAGAATAGTGTGCACACTTAATTGGGTGTAGAAATCTATCTTACTCTAGAGGAAAATAGGAAGTGAAAGAGATAATAGAAAGGGAGAAGGGTGCTCATAGAAAAGAGAAAGGACAAGAGGAAAGAGTCAGAAGAAAAGAGTCACAAGCAAAACATTTTTGAGAAATAGGGTGAAAGGAAAGCAAAAAAATAATAAAAAGGGGAAGCAAGATGTAGAGAAATATAATAAGCAATTGTGATTGTGAAAAAATTGTAGCAATTTCACTTAGAAAGGCATTATCTCTCAAATATACAGAAAAGTGAGTTAAATTTTTAAAAGTCAAGAGATATTATCCAATTGACATATGTTTAAAAATTTTTGAACCGTCAGTTTTCAGATAAAATAATAAAATCAAATCAATACTGAGGTACTACCTGACACCTATTATATTGCCTAGTATGAGAATGAGAAATGTTGAAGAGGATGTTGGAAAATTGAGACACCAATGGAGCATTGGTAGTATTGTGAACTGATTCAATAATTATGTAGAGCAATTTGGAATATGGCCAAATATTTATAGCAGCCCTTTTCTAGTGGTAAAGAATTGGAAACAGGGGGGATACCTATAAATTGGAAATACCAGAAGAAAGTAACATGAACTTATGTAAAGTTTAATTAGTAGAACCATGAAAAAACTATATGCAGTAACAATATTGTAAAATGATCATTGTAAAATGAAAGCTTTGTGAATCAAAATAATGATCCAAGAAAACTTTGAAAGACTTATCATGAAAAAATGCTATCTACCTCTGAAAAAGATCTCAGGGAATTTGAATACAAATTAAAGCTCATTTTTTAAAAAACATTTTTCTTGAGTTTTTATTTTGGTCTATGTCTTCTTTTACAACATAATGAATATGAAAATATCTTTTGCATGATTACATATGTGTAACCTAAAAAGAAAAAAAAAAAGATTAATCCATTTAGGGTAGAGGAGAGAGGAATTTTAGAATGCTATTATCAATGAGCAGAGATCCTGTGACACATTGAAATCACTTTATGAAAGAGATGTACATCAGGAGTGGAGAAGCTTGGATAGAACAGAGAAGTTTGTGCTTTCCAGGGGCTTCTTTTTTTTTTTTTTTTTCAGAAGTCAAAAACACCAAAATTCAAGTTTTACTTTTACACATATTGAATGTGTCATCTTGAATAAGTCATTTAACCTCTCTTCTGGGAGTCTTTTGAAGATTATACATTCAGATAACTTGCTAAACTGCATGTGAAAATTACAGCTGTAATGAGCAGAGACAGCCTGTCAGAGAGAAGTCAGAAATCTGAACTCTTTCCACTTTCCCTCAGAAATAATCTTGCATCAAGTCTCTAAACATATTCCATAATGACAGAACCCAACAAAAATGAAGCAATTTCTCCAGCTTAAAATAATTTAGAAAGACTTCAGGAAAGATGTGTCTCACTTGAGTAAAAAGGGACTTCAGCCTAACATGGTATAGAAGCAAGTCTATGGAAATTTTAAGCCACAACCCATATCAACAGTAAAGGTCCTTCAAGAGAGTGTGTGAGCTCGTGCCAGCCCAGAAAGCAAATTCCAGCCCCAGAACTCTAGGTCAACTAGTCAAAGTGGCCAAGCTTCTAGAACTTCAAGCCAGGGGTAGAAGCCAGGAACCAGGTCCCTGATCACCAGCACAAGAAACGTGGGACAGTATTTCTAATACTCCAGGAGCAGAGATCAACATTGAAAAATGAGCTAAACAAGAAGAAAGTATCAAATAAGGAGTTAAGGAGAGGGAAAGACATGATAGGGTCAATTATATCACATGAAGAAGTACAAAAAACCTCTTGAAGTGTAGGAAAAAAAAATGGAAGAGTGAGCATTTTTTGAACCTTACTGTCATTCAATTTGGTTCAAAAAGGGAATAACATACATTCTGAGTTGGATATATAAATCTATCTTACCCTAAATGGAAGTAGGTCTGAAATGGGGAAAGAAAAGAGGGTGCTGATAGAAAGAAGGGCAGATTGAAGGAAACACAGGAAAAGAGGTGAGAAGGAACAGGATGATAAAAGAGAAGTATAAACATGGAAACATAGGATAAAGGAATATACATAGAAATCATATCTGTGAATGTGAATGGGATAAATTTTACTCTAAAATCAAAGTGGATGGTAGAGGAAATTAAAAACTACAATTGTACACTGTCTTGTTTACAAAAAACACATTTGAAGTAGAGAGATACATAAGAATAAAGGGAAAATATATTATGCTGCAGCTGAAATTAAAAAAAAAAAAAGGTCAGCAATCCTTGTCTCAAACAAAGCAAAAGCAAAAATAGATCTAATTTTAAAAGATAAGGAAAGAAACTACATTTTGCTAAAAGCTAAAATAGAAAATGAAGTAATATCAATACTAGATATATATGTAGCACATTCTTAGAGGAGAACTTAAGAGTGTTTAAAAAATGTAGTGGAAAATCTCAACTTCCTCCTCTCAGTATAGAAAAATCTAGTCATATAATACGCAATAAAGAAGTTAAGGGGGTTAATAGTGTTTTAGAAAAGTTAGATATGATGGACCACTAGAGAAAATGGAATTGGAATAGAAAGAAAAATACCTTTTTTTGCAGTGGTATCTGGCACCTAAAGAAAAATTGACCATGTTATCAGGGCATAAAAACTTCACAATCAAATGCAAAATGTTAGAAATATTAAATATTATTTTCAGATTATGATGCAGCAAAAGTTACATTTAATAAAGGATCATGAGAAGATAGGCTAAAAATGGTTTGAAAATGAAATAATTTGATCCTAAAGTATGACTGGGTCAAATAAAAAACATATAAAAAATACTTTCATCAGAGAATGACAATAATAATACAACATACTAAAACATATAGGTTGCAGCATTTGATTAATTTTACTTAAAAACAAGAAATCTAAGTGGAATTTTATATTTTGCAAATCATCAAACTACAAATTAAAGCTTAGTTCATTGTTTTATTAATTGTTTAAACTTAAGGAAGTGATGAAAAAGATGTCAATACTACCAATTAAACTTAAACTTTTTCATGTGTTAAAAAAAAAAAAAAACACTGGAGAGCTTAGGGATAGAGTTATCCTTAAAATGAAAAGCAACATCTATCTGAAACCATCAGCAACAATTAAATGTAATAGGGAAAAGCTAGAAACATTTCCAGTAAGATCAGGGGTGAAGCAAAGATGTCCATTATAAACATGATTATTCAATATTGTGCTATAAATGTTAGCTTCAGTAGTGAGAAATGAAAAAGAAATTGGAGGAATTAAATAGAATAGGCAAGAGATAAACAAAACTATTACTATATAGTTAATATGATGGTATACTTAGAGAATGCCAGGTAATCAACTAAAAAGCTACTTAAAATAATTAACAATTTTAGCGAAGTTGTAGGAAATAAAATAAACCTATATAAATCTTCAGCATGTCTATATATTGTCAACAAAGTCCAGCAGCAATAGATACAAAGACAAAATTCCATTTAAATAATAAAAAGTTATTTGGGAATCTACATGCCAAGACAAACTCAGTAACCAAATGAACACAATTGCCAAACCTTTTCACACAATTAAAGTCAGATCTAAACAATTGGAAAAAGGTCAATGGTTCATAGACAGACTGGGCTAATAAAATTATGGTTCTAACTGCCTACCAATTTGTTCCCTTATTATTTCTTTCCAGGTGCTAAACTCAGTTAAATTTATGTACCTAAAGTAGTATAATTGTTATTAATAATCTCTATATTATTATACCTTTGACTAAATTCCCAGATACCCTGCTTTTGTTCAATTGTGAAAACAGCCTGAACTAGGAATGAAACTGGAAGTCACCCTAGTTATTATGTTAGATATTCATTAGCAGAATTCATCTGACCATACAGTCTTAAGTATTTTCTTTTCATACTGATTCATTTGCAATATAAAGACATGAACTATACTTACACTAACATTTGTGACTACCTCTTCATATTCTGCAATGAAAACAGAAGATATAATGATCAAGGCTAACACTTAAGGTAACATAGTTACTATTAGGTCACATTCTCTCCCATTCTTCAGAGAGACCTTGTTCTATTTGTACTCAAGGAATGTGGCTCAAAACAGAACCCCAGTCAGTAAGGAAAGAGAACAGAGAGCCAAGGGGAAATACTAATTCTCATTAAAAGTTCACTGAGCCATTGACTCTTCCTGCTTTTCAGCACTTTGGCGATAATGGATTCCTCTACTGTTTCTAGTTGAACAGTTTTTTGATTAAGAATTAACTCTTAACTTTGAGACAATAAAGCAGCTTCCATTTATTGGCCATTAAGCAGGAACTGAATAGGGCAATCCACCTTTCTGATTCTAGTTGATTTGCAAGGTGCAAAATTTCATTTAGATTGTCGAATTTATGGGCATACAGCTGGGTATTTTCATTGGTGATGAATTCACTCTTTTCATTTTTTGATAGTAAAAATTTGGTTTTCTTTTTTTTTAAATAAAATTAAACAAATGCTGCAACCCACATATTTTAGTATGTTTTATCATTATTGTCATTCTCTGATGAAATTGTTGTTTTAATGTTTTTTATTTGAACCAGTCATTCTTTAAGTTCAGATTATTTCATTTTCAATTAATTTTTTGCTCCTTTTTTTATACTGTTTTGTATTTTGAGTAACTTTCTGGAGAGAAGCCTATCAATTCCTTTTAAAGAGATCCTAAAAATAATGACTTCTTAAACTTTTAGAAAGCTTGCCTTGGATTTCCAGGTAGGGAGATGTCACATTCATTCTGGACTTGTTCTCCCAATTCCAATTTATAATGACAGTTTGGGTACTCAGAGGGCAGCTGACTAATACTCCTTTCAGGAGTCCAGGAGTAACCTTGAGGGTTTTGTCATTTCTTAAACTATCACTCACAAGGCTCCATAAAATGTGTTCACCATAGTATCAATCTATCAAGTGACATCAAATAGCTTTTCTCAAAGTGATAGTTACTGCAAAGCACAGCAAAGATAGAAATTACAAAACCACCCTCCAAACTGAAAGTAAAATTTCCTATTTGCATATATAAGATGCCTTAGGGGATGACCTGAACTTTAAAGTATAAATGTAGTTAGGCACATGTTCAGAGAATATGTGGGAAGTAGAAGTATCTCACAATTTGTGGCCTTGGTAGTCCCTTCCTTCCTTTAAAAAGCTTCCACTATGTTTATTGCAAATTTCATTGTCAGTTGAAAATTTTTTCTTTTGCTTATTTTCTGTGCAAAGGGACAGCACACAAATGAACTGAGTCAATCAGCTCACATAGTTGTTGTATTAACTTAGTTGAATTTTAATATCCTTGAAAAGTCCAGTTTTATTAAGTCACCAGGCACTTCCATCTCAACATTTTTAGTTGCCTAATATCAAGAAATGAAAAATACAAAAGAAAACAAAGGCACCACGTGCTCAGAAACAAATGGTAACTGAGGGAATATATCCTATCACTGACCCTCCTCCAAATGGAAATTCACAGAAGTCATCTTCATATAAAAGATACCAGAGAAGAAAATGAATACAAGAGATACATGATAGATAGATAGATAGATAGATAGATAGATAGATAGATAGATAATAGATATAGATAGACAGTTTCTTAGTTTTGCTCTTTGAATAATTAAGAAAATAGTTTTTAACCTAATAGCCTTTTAGACATTCATGGCCAGGGATAGGATCACCAGATCTCCATGAATTGGAAAACAAATAAGTCAGAGAATATTAGAAGTATTTTATAAAACCCACCAAGAGGAGCAAATCAGAATGGGCTGTAAAGATTTGATGTTCATTAGTCAACTTCCCAAAACAAAAGTAATGCTCTAAAGACAAGAAAAATCCTGATTTTCTTTTAAGGTAAAGCTCTTCCAAGTCTAAACTTATTCCATGTGAATCCATAGATGTAAGAAAAGGTGCCTCACTGGTATTTTAAAGTTTTACAAAATCATGTAACATTTCCATACATCACCTCATTATTTTTTCTTTTTCATTAAACCAATTACAATGTGTAATAGTGATAGGAAAAATAGTTCAGTACTAACCACTAGTTGGTTTAACTTTATCTTTTTTTCTAAACTTGGTGCTTTTACCTTAGCCCAAAATATTGTTTTGGGGTTTTGCTTTAGTTTGGTTTTGATGAGCTGTATGAATGTTTGTTAAATATGCAATGTTTTATTTTTCTGTTCTTCTGCTCCCAAATACAATAACCATACTTAGTATCACCAAAATATGGTGATAATAAAAGAGAAATGTTTTTAAAATTTTCAGAGACTTTATCTTCATCTTTATCAACTTGAATCTTTTATTCTGCTAAATTACTAAGAATTTATAGAAAGCAAGATGAATTACAATGGGGACTCACCATGAGACCAATCTTTTATCTTATTGTGATTAGCCTTTTCATTACAATCTGAATCATTGGATTTGTCTTCATCAAAATTTCTAGCTTCTCATGGTTTTATAATAGATTGTTTTTCACTATGTAAAAGATGTTCTCTATTGGTAGATTTTGTTACACTTTGTTAAATTTACCTAGGACCCGATTTCTGATATTTCTTTTAATTAAACAGTATTTTTGTTATCGCCAAATCACAAGAAACACAAGTATTTAAGTAGTTTAAAACAAGTATGAGGCCTAATTTTTTCCTAACTATTAATTTTGTATATTTTAATGTTTCTCATTGATTCTTTTTGTCCTTTTATCACAATCATTGTAGGGGAGAAGGGAACATTGTGCCTCCTTATCAGCCTTCCTTTAAAACACAGAAAGATTATTAAGCAAATACAGTAACTTTTTGTGGCAATGAACAAAACATTTTTCATTTTCTTAGTCATTCTGTATATTATTTTTGGCTTCTGGTACTTTTGCTCTTTATTATTTTCATAAAGTACTGCATATTTGTCAGCATCTCAAATTTACCATATCTTATAACTCAATAGCATCACATTGTAATCATAAGCCTTCATTAATTTTACCATTCGGTAATAGATACAATTTCTTTCCTGTACTTTGGTGTATAATGGAATTTTTTTCTATTTATTAAAATTCCATTGGACAATAAAGCTAATAATAAGATTTCTAGGTAAAAGGAGTTCAATACTCAATTACTTTTTTTAAAAAAGAATAACCAAAACAGAGTTCATGTGCTTTCCTAACTGAATCCTTAAATTTCTTGTCTTTTATTTAAAATTAATATTATTGATGCATAAAAAGTTTCATTGCATGACTGAACTCATGAGAACACAGCCCAGCCAGCTCAAACCACACAGCATATAAACTCAGACTTCACACATTTATGAAAACAAATCAATTAGCATCTTTTCATTATTTCTCACACCGTTTTGCTAACCATCCTTGACAAAAAAAAAATTTATTACTACATGTATTGCATAATTTACTCCAATATTCATGTCACTCAACACATCAAAAAGTAGCTATAAAACTTCAAAAAAAAAAAAAAAAAACCTTCCATAGGGTATAATGTTTGTTGAAAAATGAGTAAATGCATTTCATTGAAGTCTGATTCTTTATGTTTGTGCATTTTTGTCTTTCTTCTGCAACTATATTTAATTATTATTTTCTTACATGTCATAATGTCTTGCAAATTTTTTGCAACTTTCCTAGAAACTAACAGTGTGCTCATCACATAATAAATTTCTTACTTATTGTTAACTGATTTTACATAAGGGGAACAATAAAACCATGGAGAGATAATAGCTTATTGATTCTCAGACTTTTTGGTCACATATGCTCCTTTCTCTTTTTTTCCATCTATACCCAGAGTCTCCTATAGCATCAGTAAGGGATAGCAGACACCTGTGACAGAGATAAGGATTGAAATAATCAGCCTGAGGAACACTCATTATAAATCTGATTACAGAAATATACCTTTCTGAGATATTGAAATATTAATTTATACTTTATAGAATTTTTTAAGAAATCAAATCTTATAAAAGGATTAATAATCAGACACCAGTATTTTTCAGATGACAGGAAAAGAAAGATAGGGAAAGAATTCTTTCTACCCCTGTTCAAATTCTGGATAGCTTTTTTTTTTTTTCAGATATGCATCATGTTGTTATTACAAGTCCTCCTTCTTTTCTAACTACTTCCAGTTTCACTTCTGTTAATATCCTGGGTAATCATTTATAGTATATACTAAACAGAAATAAAAATAGTAGGGAAGAATTAAATTTATTTCCTTAGTATATATGACAAGAACATTATATTTAGCAGGATGTCTAGGAATGAAATTTAGCAAATGTTTATTGAATGTCTTCTCTGTTCCCACACACTGATAGTCACTGAAGGAATTTCAGATGAAGCATAAACTCTAGTAAGATTTCTCAAAATATTTGATATGTGGAGAAAGAAGATTGAGAAAAGGAGGATAATGCCATGTGAATGAACCTATGAGATTAGGGAGATGGTAGTTTCTTTGAAAAAAAAATAAAGAAGAGCAAAAAGCTCTTGTTAATGAGTTTAGCCTTGACTATGTTGAGTTTAAGATATCTTTAGAAAATCTGGTTTATAATGTCCAAAGAACTGAGGTTGAAGGGACTGATTGAAGCTAAATATATAAAATTATGAGTCATATGTTTATACATAATATCTGGGAATTGG
Organism: Antechinus flavipes; assembly: GCF_016432865.1. Taxonomy (NCBI): domain Eukaryota; kingdom Metazoa; phylum Chordata; class Mammalia; order Dasyuromorphia; family Dasyuridae; genus Antechinus; species Antechinus flavipes. The sequence continues at coordinate 209,994,834 of NC_067399.1, read as the reverse complement.
TAAAGTAACAGAGGAAGAGGGAGACACAAGAAGACAGAAAATGACAGTGACAGAAAGAGAAAGAGACAGAGAGAAAGAGAAGAAGAAAAAGAAGAACAAAAAGGAGAAGGAGGAAAAAGAGGAGGAGAAGTTCATCAATTGGGAAAGCTGAACAAGTTGTGGCATATGGTTGTGATGAGGTACTATAATGTTATACTAAATGACAAGAGGGGTTTCAGAAAACAATCATGACAATATCTATATAAACTATTGCAAAATGAAATGCGAAGACCTAGGAGATCACTGTGCACAGGAAATAGCCTTTGTCTACATAAATGCCTAATTGATCTAATAATGAAAAAAATAATAGAATTTTTAGGAGCTATATGCATCATCTCATATATGAATGTAAATAGTTTCATGTTATTGAGTCCCTTATGATTACTGTCTCAAGTTTACCTTTATATACTTCATTGGTAACTTGTGTTTGATTGTCAGATCTATTGATCTCTGGTCTTTTCACCAAAAATACTTTAAAATCTTTTATTTCATTAAATATTCATTTCCCCTCCTAAATGATTATTTTGTTTCATTATGTAGGTGATTCTCATTGTAATCCTTGCTTCTTTACCTCCCAGAATACCATATTTGGTTTTCTACTTTTTTAACATGGAAGCAATAAATCTTGTGTGAAACTGAATAGGGTTCCATAATGTTTGAATTGTTTTGTTTTATCCATTTTAATATTTTTCTCCTTGACCTGGGAGATCTAAACTTTGGATATAATAGTCTTATGAGTTTTCATTTGGGGATCTCTTTCAGGAAGTTAAATGTGGTTACTTTCAATTTCCATTTTGCCCTTTAGATCTAGGATATCAGGACAATTTTCTTTTTTTCTTGAAAAGTGATGCCGAGGTTCTTTTTAAAAATCATAGCTTTCAGGTACTGCAATAATTCTCAGTTTGTCTTTCCTTGATCTGATTTCCAGGTTAGTTGTTTTCCTGATGAGATAGTTCATATTTTTTTTGCTTTTTTCCATTCCTTTAATCTTTATTGTTTATTAATGTTTCATGGAATCATTAGTTTTCACTTACTCAATTCTAATTTTTAAGCAATTATTTCTCTTAATAAGCTTTTGTGCCACTTTTTCTGCTTCACAAATTCTGCTTTTTGAGTAATTCTTTTCTTCACTAATTTTTTTTGCCACATAGACTAGTAGGCCACTTCTACTTTTTAAGGTGTTATTTTCTTCAGTATTTTTGTACCTATTTTAATAACAATTTTTTCATAATTTTCTGGAAAAGCTATCACTTATTTTCCCAATTTTCCCTCCACTATTTATTTGTTTTTCAGCTTTTCTGCTGTTTTCCCCTGTATCATAGTAACTTTTTATGATATTCTTTTTTGTTGTTGCTAGCTCATTTTCCAGTCTGTTTCTTGACTTTAAATTTCATGTTAACATTGGACTCTGTTTCCATGTGGATGGAAAGGAACTAACCCAAGCTTCAAGCTTTTTTGTGCTAGTATTTTCAGAATTAATTATTAGGTTCTACAAATTTGGGGTTGCTTCCAGGTGGCATAAACAAGGTAGAGATATGATCACAGCTGCTTGCTCTTCACACAGGTTTTTTTTTTTATTATTTGTTTGTTTGTTTGTTTTACTTATTCCTCTTTGCATCTACAAAAACTAGTGCTTCTCTTGGCCCTGGAATTGTGACTAGGTATCCCACTCAAATGTGACTAACCAGAAATATTTCTCTTAATCCTGGAACTGAGATCCAGGAGCGGATATGTATAATAGTGTTTCCCATTAGTGCCAACTGCACTCACTGACAGCAAAGGGTCTCCCATAATCTTTTTTTTCATTAGTTATCTGGACTAAACACATCCAAAAGTGCTGCTGCTGCCCCTCCCATTCTCATGACTGTCTTCAAGGCTTACTGCCAATGCTACTGTCATACTCTGGACTAGACCCTCATCTCAGTGTCACAGATTTCTTCCAATCTCCTAATTTGTCTTTGGATAGAAAAACCTTTCGTTTTAATCTTCTGTTGGCTCTGCCACTTCAACATTCAAATTGTAGTTATTGTGAAGTTGTTTGGAAGGTAATGTTGGGAGAGTTTAGCTAGTTTGCAGCTTGAATTCTATCATGTTGGATCCTCCCTCACACAGCTCTTTTGTTGTAAAACAAATTATTTATTGATAACTTTTCTGTTCTGAAAATCTCTTCTTTTTTCCTACCTTGAAAATATTCTTTTTAATGTGAAAGAAAGAAAAAAAAAACTTTTTCTATCAAATTAACCAATTGAAATTAAGTCTTCTAAACCCATAGTCCCTCACTTCTGCAAAGAAGCAGAATAGATGTGTTGTGGTATCTTTTCTTTGAGACCAAGACTGAACATTATAATTTTATAACATTCTATTCTAATTGCCTTCTTCTTGTCATTTTAGTATTGGTTTCCATATAAATTATAAAGAAGGCATAGTGGATAGAATGCTGAACTTGGAATCAAGAAGATTTAAAATCTGACTTATACATTTACAAAGTGAGTAACATTGGTTAAGTTACAGTTTCTCTGGGATGAATTTCCTTGTTGATAAAATGAGAAAGTCGAACAACATGACTTTTGGTGTCTTTTTGTTCCTTGATTCCATTATCAATATCTCCAAATGTTTCACATTGTCTGTTAGGCCAATGAATAGAAATTAAAAGCATGCAAATTCATAAAATGACCTGTGAGGTCCCTTTCAATTTATTCCCTATTGAATATGTTCCATCTGGCTTTTTAAATGATCATTATCATGTTTTCTGGATATCTTTTGTTCTGGGTTTTTTGTTTTGTTTTGTTTTGTTTTTACACCTATCAATTACTTTGTTGCTACCATGCATTTGCTGTCCCTTACAATAAAGAAAATTGTAAGTAAAATGGACAAATGAAATTATTTCATTTGACAGAATGTGAAACATTAAAAAAAAACCTCTCTTTTCAAATTATTTTCCAAAAAAAAAAAAACAACTATTTATTTAAACTAAAATATTTTCCAAAAAAAGCTCTATGAGTCACTCTTTTTTCCCTTAGTGCCAAAAAAACTCCAGAAAATCCTGTGTGGCAGATTAGCAGCAAATTCCTAGGCATAAAAAACATGTTTTCATTTGTTCAACTTCTAAAGCAGACTCACTCAGCTACGATGTTATACCTGTAGAACAACCATTTAGAGGCCCTGTTGTTATTGCAATTCCTTGAGGCAAACTGACTATAAACTTGGTTAAGAGAAAATGAAAAAAATGTCACCTTTCACATCAGTTCAAGTTATTGGAGTTTTGGGTTCCAACATGAGTCCTACTATATATAAAAAAATTCAATCTTGGATTAAATTTTGTGATGCAGTTGGTAAAAGTCAAACATCAGAGGAAGTAGCAAACAAATGGTAAGACATAGAGGTGCAACTAACAGCACCATGTCATAGCATGGCAGAAATACTTATTTTACAAAAAAAATGGGTGCTTTAAGAAGTATTTCACTGAAGAAAAACCATTTTTTAAAAATACAAAAAGGCTTCACTTTTTCCATTAAAAAATCTTTTCTGTTTCTAAGACATACAAGATAATAAGCATTTGGGAAATAGTAAGAGGAAAAGCTTACTAAATTGCAAATTTCTTATTTTTCAATTCATTACACAATTTAGAAAGGAGATCTTAGGATACCATCAACATACTTCATCAGTGCAAGTGTAGCACTCTCTTACTCAAGGAATTAGAATAATGTAGATGAATTGAATTCCTTTAGGGTAGGATAAATGTGTTCAGTATATTCTGATAAATGTAGTAGAGGATTTGAGCAAATCCTAAAAGTCTCTTGCTCTATTCATCTTATAGAAGGGAGGACTTACAGCTTGTGAATTGAAGGAGCATATCCAAATGAAGATTGTTGAAATCAAAGATTGTGGTATAGATGGTCAGTTTGAAATTGAGGGAGAGGGAAGACCCAAGGTAGGTTCTCAGTATCAAAGGATCATAGATGAGGCATTACTGAGAAGGAAAATGATTGCTTAAAGGATCATAAGTCCAGCACTTTATAACTTATCTCTTATCTGGGCACTTTATTACTTTATTACTACACTACCCAGATGAGAAATGAGGTACTGGGTAAAGACTGTATTTGAACAGTGCAGGATAACCTGTAACTCATTTAACTTTCTTTTAGAATTTTGGATGGTAGATGATTCATATATGTTTAAAACTGATAGTACATCACTGTGTTTGGGGTCTTTTCCAAGCTATTGCTTCCTCCCTTATATCTTTTAAATAGATCCATTTTTTTTTCTTTTTGTTTATCTGAGATCTGAGACCTGTTTTGTTTTTTTTTTAACTCAGCTGAAATATATTCTGCTACAGACCCTTATATTTTGCATGTCTGTTTTAAGTGCATTTCTTGTAAATGACATATTAAAGAATACAGGTTTTTAATACACTTTAGTTTCTGCTTCTGTTTTATGCGTGAGTTTAACCCATTCAAAGTCAGAGTTAGTTTTATTTATTTTTATTGAAGTTTTTGTTTTCATAATATATGAAAGGATAATTTTTCAACATTGACCCTTGCAAAATCTTTGTTCCAATTCCCTTACTTCCTCCCAACCCATCTTCTAGATGACAAATAACCCAGTATATGTTAAACATGGTAAAAAAAAATATGTGAATTGAACATAGGAGTTCATACTTATACAATTATCTTGCTGAACAAGAAAAATCTGATCAAAAAGGAAGAATAATGAGAAAAAATGAAATTTAAACAAACAACAAAAGAAGTGAAAATGCTATATTGTGAACCACACTCAGTTCCCACAGTCCTTTCTCTCGTGTAAGTGGCTCTGATCATCACCATATCATTGGAACTGGCCTGAATCATCTCACTGTTGTGAAGAGCCATGTCCATTAGAATTGATCATCATATAATCTTGTTGCCATGTACGATGTTTTCCTAGTTCTGCTTATTTCATTTAACATCAGTTCCTGTAAGTCTCTCCAGGCCTCTCTGAAATTATTCTGCCAACCATTTCTTATAGAAAAATAATATTCCATAACAGTCATTCTCTATAAAAATGGCTGCCACAAATAATTTTGCACATGTGTCCCTTTCCCTCCTTTAAGATCTCTTTGGGATATAAGCCTTCCCCAAAAACCTGCTGGATCAAAGAGTATGCACAGCTTAATAACTTTTTGAGCATAGTTTGAAATTGCTCTTCAGAATGGTTGGATCTGTTCACAGTTCCATCAAAAATGTATCAGTGTCCCAGTTTAGCCACATACCTTCCAACATTCATTATCTTTTCCTGTCATCTTAGCCAATCTGAGAAGTGTATTGCGAGTAATTCAAAGTTGTCTAATGCATTTATCTGATCAATAGTGATTTAGAGCACCTTTTCATATGACTAGAGATGGTTTCAATTTTTTCATCTGAAAATTGTGTCTTCATAACCTTTGATCATTTATCAATTGGAAAATGGCTTAAATTCTTATACATTTAAGTCAATTCTCTATATATTTTAGAAATGAGGCCTTTATCAGAACCCTTGAATATAAAAATGTTTTCCCAATGTATTGCTTCCCTTCTAATCTTGTCTATATTATTTTTGTTTGTACAAAAACTGTTTAACTTGATATAATTAAAATTACCTATTTGGTGAGCAATAATGAGTCCCAGTTCTTCTTTGGTCACAAATTCCTACCTTCTCCACAGACCTGAGAGGTAAATTATCCTATGTTCTTCTAATTTGCTTATAACATCACTCCTTATGTCTAAATCATAATCCCACTTTGACTTTATCTTGGTATATGGTGTTTGGTTTGGATCAGTGCCTAATTTCTGCCATACTAATTTCCAAGTTTCCCAGAAGTTTTTGTCAAATAGAGTTTTTATCCCCAAAACTGGGGTCTTTGGTCTGTCACATACTAGATTACTGTAGTCATTGACTTTTGTCCTATGAACCTAACCTATTCCACTGATAGAGTACTCTACTTCTTAGCCTGCATTAAATTGTTTTGATGACCACTGTTTTATACTATAGTTTTAGATCTGGAACAGCTAGGCCACCTTGATTGGCATTTTTTATATTAATTCCCTTGAAATCCTTGACCTTTTGTTCTTCCAGTTGAAATATGTTATTATTTTTTTCTAGATCTGTAAAATAATTTCTTGAGAATCTGATTGGTATAGCACTAAATAAGTAGATTAATTTAGATAGTATTGTCATTTTTATTATATTTGCTGAACTTACCCAAGAACACTTGATATTTTTAGTTCTAACTTTGTTGTGTGGAAAGTGTCTTATAGTTGTGTTCATATAGTTCCTGACTTTGCCTTGTCAGATAGATTCCCAAATGTGATCACATTGAGTCTGACACAACTGAAACAACTAAAACAACAAGAACAACATTGATGATATGACCATGTCACTTCCCTCATTAAATTCTAGTGGATCTCCTACTTCTAGGATCAATGTTCTTATACAACATTCCATGTACTATATGATCCAGTAATACTCCCCTATTTTCTGTTCCTCACACAAAATACTCATTCTATCACTAAAACTTTACACTCTTTGTGCCAAGAATGTTTTCCTTCTTTTTCTTGACCTCTTAGAATCTTTGCTACTCTCTAAAACTTTGTTGTATGCCTGATGCACAAAACCTTTACTAATCCTCTCAGTTCCCAATACTTTACCTTCCACCAAATATTTTTTCTGCAGTTTTTGTATGAAATTATTTATAAACATGTTTTCTCCCAATTTGAATGCTCTTTAGAAAGCAGAAATTGTTTCATAAATGCCTTTGAATTACCCATACAGAGTATAGTATCTGGCACATAGTAGGGTTAATAAATACTTATAAATGAATGAAAAAGTATTTAATAAGTCATTATATGACAAGCATTGTATTCATCACTTGAGTACAAATTAAAAAAAATAAAATAAAACTCTTCTTACTCTTTGGAAGTTCACATTATAATGGAAAGAAAAGAGATTTTCATTCCAAGCCAAATGGAAAAGATTTGTGATCCCTAGAGTGAAGCAGTAAAATAGAAAATGGGACTTTTTTTTTACTGTCATTTCTACTGATGAAACCATTTCCATTTCTCTTGTTGGAGCTTTTGACAATGACAGACATTGGTAGTGAGAGCTTTCTTTTCTGTTTCTTCAGTAGCTGTGACTGCTGACACAGTGACTGTAACTTATACAAAAGCTGTTGTCAGGGCACTTCTCTGCAAAGAAAGATTTCTTGGATGATGGATAGGGGTGGGGTCAGAAGCAAGATGGGTGATCTAAAAGCCACTGATATTGTTGGGACCTTAGGCTCAGGATTCTGAGTATTGTCCTTTGGAACCTGATGGGAAGTGATTGTGTAATTTGCCTGGCACATACTACCTCTATTCTCTTCATCAGGATACCTTGCTGCTTCAAATAGACTGACTTGCCTGCTTTATTGGATATATAACTATTTGACCATTAATAGTACAGGTATCTCCTTCTCTATAACTTTGCTTTCCTGGATGATGGCGTCAGGATTTGATCTGGGAAGACGGGTCAGTGCTAGAGAGGAAAAGATGATGCTTTTCAAGTTGTTAATTGGGTAACATTTGGTGCTGATGATGAGTAGGATGGCATATATATTCTTCACATTATCACATCCCTTCAATGATAGCTAAGGGGCCAGAGAAGAAACAGGGCCAGTGGGAATTATGGTAATACTTTTCCCAATTATTGAGGATTCAGGATCTTAATCTGTCTCATTCAGGCCAAGGTAAAGGCAGTGATTTGTATGCTCAGCTTCTCTATTCATAAAAATTGCTTTATGCATTCTCATCTTTTCACATTTGTTCATATTGTTCCTTCTGAAATACCTATAGACATCTCAAATTTAGCAAAACTAAAATTGAACTTTTTATCTTTCAAAAAATAATAATAATTTTACCAGAAATCAGAAATGAAATTGATGACACTATCATTTTCTAGTTATCCATATCTGCAACCTTGGCATCATCCTCACTTCCTCATTTTCCTTTACTCCATATATCTTACAATAAGTCTTGCACCTGTTTCCTTCTTTACATGCATGCACAAATACACACACACAGACAGACACACACACACACACACACACACACACACACACACACACACCCCAGTTCAGATTTTCGTCATTTATTATCCAGAATATTTCAAAAACTTCCAATTTAGTCTCCTTGGCACAAGTTTTTCCCCTCTGCAATCTATCTTCTCACAACTATTAAATATATTTTCAAGTAAAATTATTTAACGTTAAAAAGCTACAAGTCAAAACTAAATGGAGAGACTTTTGTTTGTCTATTTGCAGATAATTGCGCACTCAATGCAACTTTCTGAAGCTGAGATGCAATAATGCATAAGTCAATTTTCTGCTGTTTGTGCTGATTTTAGCCTAACAATTAACAACAAAAAAAATATAGATATTGCAAAATCCAGAACCACACCATACACACATGGAACCTGGCAGTATACTTTCCAGGGGTGTACATATTGATTATAAGGTTGATGCACACATTGCCACAAGTAGTTTAGTGTTTGGGAGGCTATAAAGGAAGGTGTTGGAGAAAAGAGATATTAGACTATCAAACTGAAAGTCTTCAGAACTGTGGTGCTGACCTCATAGTTGATCAGTATATCAATGCCATGCCAGGAAATTGAATTGCTTCCATTTGAATTGTCTCAGGAAGATCCTGAAGATCACCTGGCAGAATAAATTACCAGACACTGAAGTCCTTCTCAAGTGAACTGCCAATTATTCAAGCCCTATAACAGAGAACATAACTCTGATGGGCTGGTGAGGTTGGAATGTCAAATGTATACTTGCCTTAAAAAACTATTTTAAAGAGAACCCACACAAGGCAAGTTGATCATGTTACACCCTATTCAGTATGCTACATTTGTTCCATATTACATCTAGGATAAAATATAAACTCATGTTTAAGACACTTAAAGCCTATTACAACCTAGTCCCAATCTAACTTCTCATCTTAATTGCATTTTATTCCACATATACTTTGATTTAGCCAAATCTCCTATTGTGATTTTCCTTAAATATGGCACTTCAAATTCTAATTCCATTCTTTTGAATTGTCTTTTTCCCATACCCAAAGTTCACCTTCTCTTCAACTTCACCTTTCAGTATCCCTAATATTTTACAACACTTGGGTTAGGTACCATTTTCACATCAGGCCTTTGTGGAACTCTCCCAAGTAGTAGTGCCAATGTATATGTGCATAATGTCTTTCTCTATTAGACTGTTAAATTCTTTAAAACAAGGATTTTTTTATCTTTGTCTTTATATCACCAGTGCACAGCACAGTGCCTGTAAGATAGAAATAGTGATAGGAACTGGATTTATTATTTCTTTTTCTAAAGAAAATTACTTTGTTTGAATTACCTACCTACAATTAATTATTTTAACTCATTACAATAGCTACTTGGCACAGTGAGTAGTGCTTGTCCTGCAATCAGGAGGACCTAAGCACTAATAGAGCATAAGACACTTAACTAGCTGTTTGGCTCTGGGCAAATCTTTTAACTTCTATGTGCCTCCATTTCTTCTTCTGCACCTACATCACAGAGTTATTATGAGGGTTATATAAGATATTTATAAAGCACTTGGCACAGCACCTAGTACATAGTAGTGATTTAATAAATGCTTATTTATTTAATTAACTCCACTGATCAACATCACAAACATTGTTTTTTATGGAAACTCACAAGTAATTGTGTAGTCCCATCATTTTATATTATTTCACATATTTCCAAAATGAAATGTCCTCCTCCTTTCATGCAGGTCTAAAACAAAGGATTGCTATTAACAGATAAAGAAAAATATCAAACAATCATGCTTCATAAATATTCAAAATCATGCAGAGAGCACAAGAAAATGCAAATAGCAAATGACTCTTCTCACAAACTTGTAAAGTTTCTATAAATTTATCCCTTTGACCTAGAGGAGAAATTTGTTATTTTAAAAAGCACAGCTACCCATGTGAGAGTCATTCCTTAAATTGCAGCATCCATAATTGCTCTTCACATCTTTATTTAGGATCTTTGTAATCCAAGGCCTATTATTGAAGTGGTAAGAAATTCAGAATATGCTATGAAGTTTAAGACATAATACCAAGATTAAAAAAAAAAAGCTTTCAGTTTTGGTCTGTGGAGAGAACATCTATTAGGTAAGATGATATCTCATGAGATCCCCAAAGTCCTTTTTTTGACATGTGAGCAATGATAATAAGGAGCAAGAGCACAGCAAGATCCACTGAGAATGTTACATTTTAATGTGAATCTGAATGCCATATTCCCAGGTCAGACCCTCTGGCTCAAGAAAAAGATGGAAATTATTACAGTTAAAAAGCAATCTCAACCTACTCTGAGTTCCTCATGGTGCTTATATCTGCAAATTTGGGACAGTTATGATATAATCAGGATAGGATCATTTTCAGTGCTAAAGTAGAGGAAAGGAAGGAACTTTGATTTAAAAGAAGAAGAAAATATGATAATATACATAACACAGAAGTAAACCTAAGAATACTGTATAATCAGAATACCCATTATCATATTATACTATTTATTGATAACACCATTTTCACAGAGTATTGGACTAAAAGTTTATGAAGGAAAATAAAACGGTATTATCTATACAAGAAAAATTGTCACTATGGGATAGACAAGCACCTTTAGCATTCACTTGTTAGATCCCAGTAAAGTTTCAAGAGACATGATTCTTATCAATCAATCAACAAGCATCCATTAATCTTCTACTATTCACTGCTTTAGGATCTGAGATGTACAAATACTGAGCTTGTATTTAATTAGTGAAAATAGTCTTTTTACATTCTTTCTCTCTGCCTTTATCTCACTGTGTGTCTATTTCTGTTTATTTTTGCCTATGTCTGTCTCTCTTGTCTATGTCCTCTGTGTTTCTATGAATCTGTCTCTTCACCTCTTTTTCTTTACCTCTGTCTTAATCTTTTCTCTCCATCTCTGTCTCTCTTGGTCTCTATCTGACTCTGTTGCTGCCTCTCTATCACACACACATACATATACATGCACACATGAGTGCACATGTGTACACCAAGAGGAGGAAATATTGCTTCAGAAGGAGAGACTTTAACCAACCATCCATAGTTACATGGTAAGGGAGAAAGTGAGACAAGTCTCCATAAAAGGAGACCTAGAAGATCACTTTAGATTGATATAGGAAAGTTGTACAGTTCCTTAGGTAGTATCAGGACAGAATCAGTTTTTCTGGGATAATTTTGTTGTTGTTTTGTAGCAGGTGAAAGAAGGAATGACTCAGGAAACAAAGGTTTAAGCTTCTATACATATGGATTTATTAAGCAATTCATGACAATTTCATAACAAATTAGGACCAGCTCCTGCTGATCAATTCCAAAAATATATATATATATATATAATATTCCATAACATTCATATACCATAACTGATTCAGCCATTCTCCAACTGATAGGCATCTACTCATTTTCCAATTCTTTGTTACCACAAAAAGAGCTACTACAAATATTTTTTGCACATAATTTTTTTTTTTTGCACACCTGTGGGTCCTTTTCCCTCTTATATAATTTCCTTGGGATTCCTTATACTGCTGAGTCAAAAGATAATGCACAGTTTGATAGCCCTTTGGACATATTTTCAAAATGTTCTCCAGAATGTTTGGATTATTTCAAAACTCCACCAACAATGCATTAATGTCCCAATTTCCCTAAATCCTTCTCCAACATTTATCATTATATTTTCCTGTCATATTAGCTAATCTAAGAGATATGAGTACTTCATATGACTGGTACTTCAGAGTTGTTTTAATTTGCATTTCTCTGGTAATTAAAAGCATTTTTTCCATGATTGTAGAAGACTTTAATTTCATTTGAAAATTGTCTATTCATATCTTTTGACCATTTATTAGTTGGAGAATGAATTGTAGTCTTATAAATTTAAAACAGTTCTTTATATATTTTAAAAATGAGATCTTTATCAGAAAAACTGGCTACAAAAATGTTCTCAGCTCAGTACTTCCTTTTAATCTTTTTTGTGTTTTATTTCTGCAAAAACTTTTTAATTTAATATAATCATTTTGCATTTCATAATGTTCTCTAGTTTTGTTTTTTTTTTTTTTTTGTCATAAATTTCTCCCTTCTCCAAAGATCTGATGGGTAAATTACCTTTTGCTCTCCTAATATACTTATGGCATTACCCTTTTTGCCCAAATCATGAACCCTTTTTGACCTTATTTTGGTATGGGGTGTGAGATGGAGGTCTATGCCAAGGTTCTGACATGTTATTTTCCAATTTCCCTGCAATTTTTGTCAAATAGTGAGTCCTTCTCACTATTGTAGTGAGAGTCTAACAAATAATGAATTACTATATAGCCATAGAGTATTGTGTTATGTGTATCTAACTTATGTCACTGATTCACTACACTGTTTCTTAGTCAGTACTAACTGCTTTTGATGACTATTGCTTTATAATAGAATTTTAGGTCTACTACTACTATTCCACCATCCTTTATTTATTTTCCCTAATTCCTTTGATATTCTTGACCTTTTGTTTTTCTAGATGAATTTTATTATTATTTTTTCTAGCTCTATAAAATAATTTTAACAGTTTGATTTTTTTACAGAGCTTTTTTATTTTCAAAATGTTATGTATAACATGTTTAATAGATATTGGATTACTTGTCATCTAGAATGGGGTGGGTGAAAGGGAGGAGAAAATATGGAACACAAGATTTTGTAAGGATAAATGCTGAAAATTATCCATGCATGTTTTGAAAGGCTTTAATAAAAATTTTAAAATAAAAACATGCATAGATGGTTTTCAACATTCACCCTTACAAAATCTTTTCCAAATTATTTTCTCCCTCTCTAAATATGTGCAATTCTTCTATAATTCCACAATTATCAAATTAAACAAGAAAAATCAGATGAAAAAGGGAAAAAACTAAAAGAAAACAAAGTGCAAATAAACAACAAAAAATTAAAAAAACACTATTTTCTGATCCATACTCAGTCCCAAAATCCTTTCTTTGGATGCAGATAGCCTCTCTCCATCACAACACCATTAGAACTGGCCTGAATCACCTTACTGTTAAAGGAGCCACATCCATCAGAATTGATTATCATTTAATCTTGTTGCTCTGTACAAAGCTCTTTTGATTCTACTCACTTCACTTAGCATCAGTTCATATAAGTCTTTCTAGACCCATTTAAATCATATTGCTGATTGATTTTTATAGAACAATATATATTCCATAAAATTCATATATTTCAATCTTTTAAACCATTCTTTATTTGACAGGCATCCATTCACTTCCCATTACCTTACCACTACAAAAAGGGCTACAACAAACATTTCTGTACATGTGGGTTCTTTTCCCTTTTTTATAATCTTTTTGGGTTACCCAGTAGAGACATCCTTTTTAGGCATAGTTCCACATTGCTTTCCAGAATAATTGGATCAGTTCACAACTCTATGAGCAATGTATTAGTGTCCCAGTTTTCCCACATTCACTCCAACATTCATCATTATCTTTTCCTATTGTCTCAGGCAATGGTACCTCAGAGTTGTTTTAATTAGAATTTCTCCTACCAGTAATGCTTTGGAGCATTTTTTCATATGATTAGAAATGGGTTTAATTTCTTCATCTGAAAATTGTCTGTTCATATTTTTTGACCATTTATCAATTGGAGAATGGCATATAGCCTTATAAATTTGAGTTAATTATCTATATATTTTAGAAATGAGGCCTTTATCAGAACCCTTGGATGTAAAAAAAAAAAAAATTCCCCTTTAACTGGTTTCCTTCCAATCTTGTTGGCATTGGTTTTGTTTGTACAAAAACATTTTAATTTAATATAATCAAAATTTTCCATTTTTCATTCCATAAGGTACTATAGTGCTTCTTTGGCTATAAATTCCTTCCTTATCCATAGATCTGAGAGGTAAACTACCCCTATTCTTCTAATTTGCTTATCACTCTATGTCTAAATCTTGAACCCATTTGTAATTTTATTGTAATTAATTTCATACTGTTCCTGACTTTGTCTTGGCATATAGACTCCTAAATATTTTGTATTATTAACAATTATTTTAAATGGAATTTCTCATTGCATCTCTTATTGCTGCACCTTGTTGGTAACATAGAAATTCTAATGATATATGTGAATTTGTTTACTATCCTGTAACTTTGCTAAAGTTGTAAATTGTTTCCAGTAGTTTTTTAATTGATTCTCCAAGATGTTATAACTGTATCATTATATGAGCTGCAAGAAGTGATAATTTGGTTTCCTCATTACCTACTCTAAATCCCTTAAATTCTTTTTCTTGTCTTATTCCTAAAGCTAACATTTCTAATACAATATTGAATAGTAATGATGATAATGGTCAAATTTATTTTACCCCTAATCTTAGTTGGAATTGTTCTAGTTTATTCATATTATATATAATGCTTACTGATGGTTTTAAATATATCTTGCTGATTATTTTAAAGAAAATTGATGTATTCCTGTACTCTGCAGCATTTTTAATAACAATGGGTTTGGATTTTGTCGAATCCTTTTTCTGCATCTATTGAAATAATCATTTTTTCCCTTAGTTTGGCTATTGATAAACCAAAATACTCTAATAGTTTTCCTAATATTGAACTAGCCATGCATTCCTGGAATAAATCCTACTTGGTTATGGTGTATTGTCCTGGATATAGCATGCTATAATCTCTCTGCTAATATATTATTTAATATTTTTGCATCATTTTGTTTTTCTTTCTCATTTTTTCCCTTTTTGATTTGATTTTTCTTGTGAAACATGATAATTGTGGAAATATGTATAGAAGAATTGCACAAGTTTAACATATATTGAGTTGCTTGCCATTTAGGGAAGAGAATGTGGAGAAGAGAGAAAAAAATTGGAACAAAAGGTTTTGCAATGGTGAATGTTGAAAATTATCTATACATAGGTTTTGAAAATAAAATGCTTTAATAGAAAAGATATCCCTTAAAAAAAAAAAAAAAGATTTTCGCATCAATTTTCATTAGGAAAATTGGTCTATCATTTTCTCTTTTTCAACCCTACCTGTTTTAGGTATTGGCATCTTATCTGTGTCATAAAAGGAATTTGGTAGGACTCTTTCTTTCCCTATTTTCCCAAATACTTTGCATTATATTGGGATTAATTGTTCTTTAAATGTTTGGTAAAATTCACATGTAAATCCATGTGGCCCTGGAGATTTATTTTTCCTTAGGGAATTGGTTAAAGGAGTATTCAATTTGTTTTTTTCTAAAATGGTACTATATACATAATTTATTTCCTCCTCTGTTAATCTGAACTATCAATTATTATAAGTATTCAACTATTTCACTTAGATTATGGCACATAGTTGGGCAACATACCTCCTAATTATTGCTCTAATTTCCTCTTTGTTGGTTTGAAGTTTATTCTATTTTTAATATTAACAATTTGATTTTCTTCTTTCCTTTTTCTAACCAAATTAGTTAAAATTTATCTATTTTGTTGTTGGGTTTTTTTTTCATAAAACCAACATTTATTTTTGGTTTTTGGTTCAATACTTTTACTGCTTTCAATTTCATTAAAAGGGGAGTTTAATTTTCAGAATTTCAAATTTGGTATTAATTGGGGATTTTTAATTTGTTTTTTTTTTCTAGCTTTTTTAGTTGAAGGCCTGATTTATTGATATTCTCTTTCTCTAGTTTCTGCAAGTAAGCTTCTAGAGATATAAAATTTCATCTAATTACCACTTTGACTGCATCCCATAAATTTTGGTATGTTGTCTCATATTTTCATTCTCTTGGATGTAATTGTTGACCTAATCTATGATTGTTGATTCACTCATTCATTCTTTAGGATAACATTATTTAGTTTCCAATTAATATTTGGTCTATTTTCTCCTGTCTCTTTATTACATGTAATTTTTATTACATCATGATATAAAAAAGATGCATGCATTATTTTCGAATTTCTACATTTGATTTTGAGGTTTTTATGTCCTAATACAATGGTCCAATTTTTGTGTAGCTTCCATTTATCACTGAAAAAAAGATACATTTCTTTCTGTCTCCATTCAATTTTTCTCCAGTGTTCCATAATATGTAACTTTTCTAAAATTCTATTTACCTCTTTAATTTCTTTGTTATTTATGTGGTGGTTTGATTTGTCTAGTTTTCATAAAACAAGGCTGAGATTCCCCATTTTGCTGGTCATTTCTTCTTGCAGTTATCTTAACTTCTCCTCTAGGAATTTGGATGCTATACCACTTGGTGCATGTATGTTTGGTATTGATACTACTTCATTATCAATGGTACCCTTTAGAAAGATGTAGTTTTCTTCCTTATCTCTTTGAATTACATCTATTGTTGCTTTTTACAAATCAGGCTCACAACCTCTGCTTTTTTTTTTTTTTAACTTCAGCTGAATCATAATAGATTCTGTTCCAGCCTTTACTCTGTATGTATAAATATTCTTGAAATGTATTTCTTGTAAGCTACATATGTAGGATTCTGGTTTTTAGTCCAGTCTGCTTTCTGTTTCTGTTTTATGGAAGAGATCACCCCATTCACATTCACAGATAAAATTAACATTTCCTGTAATCTTACTTCTCCTTCCCCCTTTCTTTCCTAAAAGTGACCACCACCTTCCTCAATCTGTCCTCCTCTTTTACAACCCTTTCCCACTTTCTTTTCCTTTTCCCCTTCTACTTCTGCCCTCCCTTTTGTTACCTTCCCTTTCCTTTCCTCTTTCTCCTCCTACTTCCCTTTAAGATAAGGTGTTTCTATATAAACTAAGTATGTTTGATATTTTCTCTTTGAGCCAAATATGCTGAAATTAATGCTCAGCCCCCCTTCCTTCTTTCCCTCAACTGTAATTGGTCTTTTTTGCTTCTTCATGTGATATAATTTACTCATTTTGCCTCCCCTTCCATCTTATCCTAGTATAATCCCTTTTCTACTTGTAGTATTTTTTTTAATATCATCACAGTAAAGTCAAATTATTTCTATATTCTCTAACTATACCACTAATATACAAGTGCCAAGTGTTAAACATGGCATCTTCTCATGTAGGAATGCAAACATTTCAACGTTTAAAAACATATTTTTCTTTCATTTTTACTTGTTTAGGCTTCTCTGGAGTTCTACATTTGAAGATCAAATCTTCAGTTCTGGTCTTTTCATCAAAAATAAATGAAAATCCCCTGTTTATTGAATGTTTATCTATTTATCTGAAAGGTAATGCTTAATTTTGCTGGATAGTTGAGTCTTGGCTACAATCTTAGTTCCTTTGTCCAACAAAATATTATATTCCAGGCTCTTCAATCCTTTAAAGTTGAAACTGCTAGGTCTTAGGTAATCCTGATTATGGCCTCTGCATATTAGAATTATTTATTTCTGGCTGTTTGTAATATTTTCTCCTTATTCTAATAATTCTGGAATTTAGTTACAATGTTCCTTGGAGTTTTCATTTTAAAGCCCTTTTAGGAGGTGATTAGTAGATTCTTTCAATGTCAATTTTACCTTTGATTTTGGAAAATCAGGATGAGTTTTGCTTGATGATTTTTTTTTTTAATAATAACTTTATATTGACAGAATCTATGCCAGGGTAATTTTTTACAACATTATACCTTGTACTCTCTTCTGTTCCGATTTTTCCCCTCTCTCCCACCACCCCCTCCCCTAGATGGCAAGCAGTCCTATATATATATATATATATATATATATATATATATATATATATATATATGTATGTATGTATACAGATAGATAGATAGATAGATATAGATATGTTGCACTATATCCTAGATACAGTATATGTTTGCAGAACCTAACAGTTCTCTTGTTGTGCAGGGAGAATTGGATTCAGAAGGTAAAAATAACCCGGGAAGAAAATCAAAAATGCAATACTTCATATTCGTTTCCCAGTGTTCTTTCTTTGGGTGTAGCTGCTTCTGTCCATCATTTATCAATTGAAACTCAGTTAGGTCTCTTTGTCAAAGAAATCCACTTCCATCAGAATACATCCTCATACAATATCGTTGTCGAAGTGTATAATGATCTCCTTATTCTGCTCATTTCACTTAGCATCAGTTCATGTAAGTCACTCCAAGCCTATCTGTATTCATCCTGCTGGTCATTCCTTACAGAACAATAATATTCCATAACATTCATATACTACAATTTACCCAGCCATTCTCCAATTGATGGGCATCCATTCATTTTCCAGTTTCTAGCCACTACAAACAGGGCTGCCACCAACATTTTGGCACATACAGGTCCCTTTCCCTTCTTTGGTATCTCTTTGGGGTATAAGCCCAGTAGTAGCACCGCTGGATCAAAGAATATGCACAGTTTGATAACTTTTTGGGCATAATTCCAGATTCCTCTTTAGAATGGTTGGATTCGTTCACAACTCCACCAACAATGCATCAGTGTCCCAGTTTTCCCGCATCCCCTCCAACATTCATCATTATTTTTTCCTGTCATCTTGGCCAATCTGACAGGTGTGTAGTGGTATCTCAGAGTTGTCTTAATTTGCATTTCTCTGATCAATAGTGATTTGGAACACTCTTTCATGTGAGTAGTAATAGTTTCAATTTCATCATCTGAAAATTGTCTGTTCATATCCTTTGACCATTTATCAATTGGAGAATGGCTTGATTTCTTATAAATTTGACTCAGTTCTCTATATATTTTTGAAATGAGGCCTTTATCAGAACCTTTAACTGTGAAGATTTTTCCCAGTTTGTTGCTTCCCTTCTAATCTTGTTTGCATTAGTTTTTTTTGTACAAAGGCTTTTTAATTTGATATCAACAAAATTTTCTATTTTGTGATAAGTAATGGTCTGTAGTTCATCTTTGGTCACAAATTTCTTTCTCCTCCACAAGTCTGAGAGATAAACTATCCTATTTTCCTCTAATTTATTTATAATCTCGTTCTTTATGCCTATGTCATGGACCCATTTTGATCTTATCTTGGTATATGGTGTTAAGTGTGGGTCCATGCCTAATTTCTGCTATATACTAATTTCCAGTTATCCTAGAAGTTTTTATCAAATAATGAATTCTTATCCCAAAAATTAGGATCTTTGGGTTTGTCAAACACTAGATTGCTATAGTTGACTATTCTGTCTTGTGAACCTAACCTTTTCCACTGATCAACTAATCTATTTCTTAGCCAATACCAAGTGGTTTTGGTGACTGCTGCTTTATAATATAATTTTAGATCAGGTACAGCCAAACAACCTTCATTTGATTTTTTTTTCATTAATTCCCTTGAGATTCTCGACTTTTTATTGTTCCATATGAATTTTGTTGTTATTTTTTCTAGATCATTAAAATATTTTCTTGGAAGTCTGAATGGTACAGCACTAAATAAATAGATTAGTTTAGGGAGTATTGTCATCTTTATTATATTCGCTCAGCCTATCCAAGAGCACTTAATATTTTTCCAATTATTTAAGTCTGACTTTATTTGTGTGGAAACTTTTTTGTAATTTTGCTCATATAATTCCTGACTTTCTTTTGGTAGGTAGATTCCCAAATATTTTATGCTATCAACAGTTATTTTGAATGGAATTTCTCTTTGTATCTCTTGCTGTTGGATTTTGTTGTGTATAAAAATGCTGAGGATTTATGGGGATTTATTTTGTATCCTGCTACTTTGCTAAAATTATGAATTATTTCTAATAGCTTTTTAGTAGAATCTCTGGGGTTCTCTAGGTATACCATCATATCATCTGCAAAGAGTGATAGTTTGGTTTCCTCATTGCCTACTCTAATTCCTTTAATGTCTTTCTCGACTCTTGTTGCAGAGGCTAGTGTTTCTAATACAATATTGAATAAAAATGGTGATAGTGGGCAACCTTACTTCACTCCAGATCTTACTGGGAAAGGTTCCAGTTTTTCCCCATTGCATATGATGCTTACTGAAGGTTTTAAATATATGCTCCTGACTATTTTAAGGAAAAGTCCATTTATTCCTCTCCTCTCAAGTGTTTTTATTAGGAATGGATGTTGGATTT
This sequence comes from Antechinus flavipes, assembly GCF_016432865.1. NCBI lineage: Eukaryota > Metazoa > Chordata > Mammalia > Dasyuromorphia > Dasyuridae > Antechinus > Antechinus flavipes. Next base: position 209,974,739 of record NC_067399.1, on the reverse strand, counting down.
TATCAAATGCTTTTTTTGCATCTATTGAGATGATCATATGGTTTTTGTTTGGTTGGTTATTGATATGGCCAATTATACTGATAGTTTTCCTAATATTGAACCATCCCTGCATTCCTGGTATAAATCCTACTTGATCATGGTGGTTTGTAAAGATTCCAACATCGATATATTATTCTGGGGATGATTTTCTGGAGTCTTTTTGCTAATATTTTATTTAAGATTTTAGCATCAATATTCATTAGGGAGATTGGTCTATAATTTTCTTTCTCTGTTTTCAGCCTACCTGGTTTAGATATCAGTACTATGTCTGTGTCATAAAAGGAGTTTGGTAGGACTCCTTCCATCCCTATTTTTTCAAATACTTTATTTAGCACTGGAGTTAATTGTTCTTTAAATGTTTGATAGAATTCACATGTAAATCCATCTGGTCCTGGGGATTTTTTCTTAGGCAGTTGATTGATAGTTTGTTCTATTTCTTTTTCTGAGATGGGACTGTTTAGGATATTTACTTCTTCCTCTGTTAGTTTGGGCAAGCTATATTTTTGGAGGTATTCTTCTATTTCATTTAAGTTGTCAAATTTATTGGCAAAAAGTTGGGCAAAGTTACTCCTAATTATTGTTCTAATTTCCTCTTCGTTAGTGGCGAGTTCTCCCTTTTCATTTTTAAGACTAACAATTTGATGTTCCTCTTTCCTTTTTTTAATCAGATTTACTAAGGGTTTGTCTATTTTGTTGGTTTTTTCATAGAACCAACTCTTAGTTTTATTAATTAATTCAATAGTTTTGTTTTTGTTTTTTTGTTTTTTTTTTTTACTTTCAATTTTATTGATCTCTCCTTTTATTTTTAGAATTTCAAGTTTAGTGTTTGACTGGAGGTTTTTAATTTGTTCCTTTTCTAGCATTTTTAGTTGCAAGCCCAATTCATTGACCTTCTCTTTCTCTATTTTATGCAAAAAAGCCTCTAGACATATGAAATTTCCACTTATTACTGCTTTGGCTGCATCCCATACATTTTGGTATGATGTCTCATTACTATTGTTTTCTTGGGTGAAGTTATTAATTATGTCTATGATTGGCTGTTTCACCCAATCATTCTTTAGTATGAGATTACTTAGTTTCCAATTATTTTTTGGTCTACTTTCCCCTGGCTTTTTGTTGAATGTAATTTTCATTGCATTGTGGTCTGAAAAGGATGCATGTACTATTTCTGCCTTACTGCATTTGAGTTTGAGGTTTTTATGTTTTAGTATATGGTCAATTTTTGTATAGGTTCCATGAACTGCTGAAAAGAAAGTGTACTCCTTTCTGTCTCCATTACATTTTCTCCAGAGATCTATCATATCTAACTTTTTCTAGTATTCTATTTACCTCTTTGACTTCTTTCTTATTTATTTTGTCGGTTGATTTATCTAATTCTGAGAGTGCAAGGTTGAGATCTCCCACTATTATAGTTTTGCTGTCTATTTCTTCTTGCAGCTCTCTTAATTTCTCTTTTAAGAATTTAGATGCTACACCACTTGGTGCATATATGTTTAATATAGATATTGCTTCATTATCCATGCTACCCTTTAGCAAGATATAGTGCCCTTCCTTATCTCTTTTAATTAGATCAATTTTTGCTTTAGCTTGATCTGAGATCAGGATGGCTACCCCTGCTTTTTTGACTTCACTTGAAGCATAGTAGATTTTGCTCCAACCTTTTACCTTTAACCTGCATGTTTCTCCCCGCTTCAGGTGTGTTTCCTGTAAACAACATATTGTAGGATTGTGGCTTTTAATCCATTCTGCTAACTGCTTCCTCTTTATGGGGGAGTTTACCCCGTTCACACTTATGGTTAAAATGACCAATTCTGTATTACTTGCCATCTTGTTAACCCCGGTTTATGCTTTTCTCCCTTCTTTCCCCTTTACCCCCCTTCCCAGTATTAAGCTTGTGAGCACCACTTGCTTCTCACAGCCCTCCCTTTTTAGTATTCCTCCCCCTGCCTTAGAGTTCCTCCCCCTATCTTACCCCTTTCCCTCCCAGTTACCGTATTCCCTTCCACTTAACTTATTCCTTCCCTTTTCACTTTTCCCTTCTCGCTTTTCAATGAGGTGGGAGAAGTTTCACCCTAGATTGAATATGTCTAAAATTTTTCTCTTAAAGCCAATTCTGAAGTACTGAAGTACTAAAGTAATGAAGAGTAAGATACCCACTATATTCATCCCCCTCATTCTTTCTCTGAGATATAATAGGTTTCCTTTGCCTCTTCATGAGATGTAGTACCCCCCCTTTACCCTTTTTCTGGTACAATGCCCTTTCCACATCTAGTTTCTAGAACAAGATATACATGTATTCTTTATATATCTTTACAGCCGAAATATAGTTCCCAAGATTAATCTTTACCTTTTTAGATTTCTCTTGAGTTCTATATTTGTAGATCAAACTTTTTGTTAAGTTCTGGCTTTTTTATCAAAAATAGGTGAAATTCGCTAACTTCATTGAATGTCCATCTTCTTCCCTGGAAAAAGATGCTCATTCTAGCTGGGTAAGTTATTTTTGGTTGCATACCAAGTTCTTTAGCCTTTCTGAATATCATATTCCAGGCCCTTCGATCTTTTAATATGGATGCTGCTAGATCCTGGGTGATCCTTATTGTGGCTCCTCTATATTTGAATTGGGTTTTTCTAGCCGCTTGCAGTATTTTTTCCTTCGTCTGAGGGTTCTGGCATTTGGCCACTATATTTCTTGGTGTTTTGATTTTAGGATTCCTTTCAGTAGGTGATCGATTAATTCTTTCAATGTCTATTTTACCCTCTGTTTCTATGACTTCTGGGCAATTCTCTTTGATAATTTCCTGGGAAATTGTGTCCAGGCTCTTTTTTTCATCATACTTTTCTGGGAGTCCAATGATTCTCAGATTGTCTCTCCTGGATCTATTTTCCAGGTCTGTTGTCTTCCCCAGAAGGTATTTCACATTCTTTTCCATTGTTTAATTTTTTTGATTTGCTTGACTGATTCTTCTTGTCTCCTTGAGTCATTCAATTCCATTTGTTCAACCCTCATTTCCAATGAAGTATTTTCTTCACTCACTTTTTAAAAATCTTTTTTCTAAATTTCTAAAAATTTAAAAATTTTTTTTTAAATCTTTTAAAAATTAGAAAAAGTTCTTTTGTTCCATGGAATTTTTTTTCCATTTCGCTAATTTTGTTTTTTAGAGAGCTATTTTCTGTTTCCAGTTCACCAATCCTATTTTTCAAGGATTTTATTTCTTTATCCAGTCTCTGTTTAAGTGAGTGGGATGACTTCTCCAGACTCTCTTGCCAAACCATTCTCCAGAATGGTTGGATTCGTTCACAACTCCACCAACAATGCATTAGTGTCCCAGTTTTCCCACATCCCCTCCAACATTCATCATAACTTTTTCCTGTCATCTTAGCCAATCTGACAAGTGTATAGTGGTATCTTAGCGTTGTCTTAATTCACATTTCTCTGATCATTAGTGATTTGGAACACTCTTTCATATGAGTGGAAATAGTTTCAATTTCATCATCTGAAAATTGTCTGTTCATATCCTTTGACCATTTATCAATTGGAGAATGGCTTGATTTCTTATAAATTAGAGTCAGTTCTCTATATATTTTGGAAATGAGGCCTTTATCAGAACCTTTAACTGTGAAGATGTTTTCCCAGTTTGTTGTTTCCCTTCTAATCTTGTTTGCATTAGTTTTGTTTGTATAAAGGCTTTTTAATTTGATGTAATCAAAATTTTCTATTTTGTAATCAGTAATGGTCTCTAGTTCATCTTTTGGTCCACTGAACTCTCACTCATAGCTTTATCCTTTGAAAACTCTTCGTCTGCCACCAGCCAGCCAAGTGGAATATATTCTGCCTTGCCTTGGAGAGAGGGCTTCCTTTTCCCATTTTTCTTCTAGCTCCCTTGTGAGAGCCTTTTCAATTACTTCTATGAGGTTCATCTGTGCTGAGGAACAGATGGTCTCCTCCTTTGGGGATACGCCTGGAGACTATCTGTTTTTAGTCTCCTCAGGGTTTAGAGTCTGCTCTCTATCTGTATAGAAGCTGTCAAGGGTTAAAGTCCTCTTCAATTTTTTGCTTATTTTGTCTAAGAATCAAAGACAAACTAGCAAAGAAAAAAAAGAAAAAGAAAAAGAAACAACCCCTGAATGGAGTCTGCTTTTTTTGAGGGAGAGGCTGGGTGGTATTACCGAGCTTCCTCTATAGACTGCGGGGGCAGTCTAGCAGGACTGTGCTGTGCCTGCACTCTGAGATCCGAGAGCATGCTGAGACACTGTGGGTGAGGGGTGGCCAAGTCCCGAGAGACTCCAGCTGTTTGGGGTTGTATTCTTCACCCCGGTGTTTTTAGCTTCTCTGCTGGGCTGCTGGCTTGCTGCCAGGGCAAAGTATCCAATCCTGTAGCAAAGCTCTCCCTGCAGAGACTGCTGGGATCATGCCCCACCCCCACTTTGGTCTGCTCGGCTCTGAGCTGCCTTCCGTACTCTCGCTGCTGCTGCTACCCTCAGCCTGCATCTGATCTAAAACCTTCCCCGCCCTCAAGCAAAAACAGACCTTTCTTGGTGAATCTTAAGGATGGCTTCTCTTTGTAACTATTTGTGGGGTTTTTTTTTTTTCAGTCAAGCATTAATTCAGAGGTTTGTAATGAAATGGATTCTGAGAGAAAAACACGGAGCTTACACAGCTATGTGCCTCCTCTCCGCCATCTTGGCCGGTAGTCCTGCTTGATGATTTCTTGAAAGATATTGTGTAAGCTCTTTTTTTTTTTTTTCATCATGATCATCAAGTAGTCCAATAATTCTTAGATAGTCTCCCCTGAATATATTTTCTAGGTCAATTGTTTCTCCAATGAGGTATTTTTATAATTTCTTCTATTTTTTTTTTCCTTTTGGGGGATTTTGTTTGATTCTTGATATCTCATTGAGTAATATGCTTCCATTTTTTCAATTCTAATTTTTAGTGAATTATTTTCTTCTGTTAGCTTTTTATCTCCTTTTACATTTGGCCAATTGAACTTTTATGTTAGTTGTTTTGTTTATCAGATTTTTTTTTCATTTCAGAAATTCTGTTTTTCAGAGTATTTTCTTTTCTCATTTCATCACAACTATGCTTTAAGGAGTGATTTTCTTCAGACACTTTCTGTGTTTCCTTTTCCAAAGTTCTCATTGTCTTTCCCCATTTTTTTCTTCTAGCTCTCTTTTAAAATGTTTTTAAAATTCTTCCAAAATAGTTTTGTGAGATGGAAAGCAATTTATATCACTCTTGGAGGCTTCATCAGATGTTTTGCCTTTATTATCCTAAGGATTTGAGGTCTATTCTTCTCTGTCCCCATAAAGCTATCTAGGTCAGAGTTCTTTTTTGTATTTTTGCTCACTTTTAAAGATTTAGGTCTGCTGTTAGGGTAAAGGGGAAATTGTCCTAAGCTTTCTCTACAGATGACAATGACTTAACACTGCCCTGGGGGTGGGGCTGATGCTGCTGTCTTTCTTCCCATGCTGGATGGGTGTGGCCAAGTCTTGGTCTCACTATTTGAGTTCTGTAATTGACTTGGAGATCTCATAACCAATCTACTGATCCACTGACTTCTGAACCAGGACAGAGTAGCAAACTTTGCTATATTTTGTCTATGAGCCTTCCACTAGATTCCCCCAGCATGGAGAAGCCTCTCTTCCTGGGTTTCTCTGCACTGTACTGCACTGAGCTGTGCTTTCAGGGTGCAAATACCTGTGCCCACCACTCAATTAAGATAGACCTTTCCTGAAGTTCTTTCAAAATATCTTCTGCTGGAAATGTGTTACAATCCAAATATTTGCGGGTTTTGTCACTCCAAAAACTGTTCAGAGGGTTGATCTGGAGTTGATCTTAGGGAAAATAGATAAGCTCAGAGTTCAGGGATATTACTCTTTGCCATATTTGCTCCACCTCTCATGGCACTGAACAATTAAACCAAGTTAGGTAGAATTGTCATTTTTATTATATTAGCTCAGCCTATCTATGATATTTTGATATTTTTCCAGATGTTTAGATTTGACTTTATTTGTGTGAGAAGTTTTGTATGTGTTCACATAGTTCCTGGATTTGTCTTGACAGGTAGATACCCAAATATTTTATTTTTGTCTACAGATATTTTAAATGGAATTCATCTTTTTATCTCTTCCTGTATCATCCTGCTGATGAGTTGTAATCTTTTTTTGCTAATATTTTATTTAATTTTTTTGCATTGATATTATTAGGGAGATTTATCTGAAATTACCTTTCTCTGTTTTGGTTCTTTCTGGTTTAGGTATCATTACTATACTTGTGTCATAAAAAGAACTTCACAGGACTTTTTTGCTTGTTTTTTTTTTTTTTTTTTCCAAATAGTTTACACAGTATTGGAATTAATTGTTCTTAAATGTTTGGTAGAATTCACTTGTAAATCTTTCTAGCACTGAAAAAAAAATTTAGGGAGTTCATTGAGATCTTGTTCAATTTCCTTTTCTAAAATGGAACTATTTAGGCAGAGATTCCAAACATGGCTACCATGTGAGCACCCTCTGCCCACTGGACCCTCTGTCCAGTACCCTCCTTATCTCTATCTTCACCTATATTTTAACTTTGCTTATCCAATAATAAACCTCTTTTATCAATCTAAAAAATAAAAAAATAAAAAAAAAATAAAATGGAACTATTTAGTAATTATGTACTCTTCTGTTAATTTGGACAATGTATATTTCTGTAACTATTCATCTATTTCGGTTAGATTGTCAGACTTGCTGTTATACAATTGGGCAAAATAGCTCCTAATTATTGCTTTAATTTATTTTTCATTTGTGGTAAGATCATCTTTTTCATTTTTGATGCTAGTATTTTTTTTTCTTTCCATTTTATAATCTAAGTAACCAAAAGCTTATCTATTTTGTTTAGGATTTTTTTTCATAAAACCAACTTTTAATTTTATTGATTATTCTTTTCTTACTTTCAATTTTCTTAATCTCTCCTTTGAGTTTCAAATTTCTAATTTGGTATTTAATTAGAGGTTTTGATTTGTCCTTTTTCTGGCTTTTTTAATTGTATGTCCAATTCATTGATCTCCTCTTTCTCTATTTTAAGCAAGTGGATTTTTAGAGAAATGAAATTTCCTCTAGGATTTGCTTTGGTAGCAACTCATAGGTTTGAACATTTTGGCTCATTAATTTCATTCTCTTGGATGAAATATCAATTTTTTCTGTGATTTGTTGTTTGACCCACTCATTATTTGGAATTAGATTATTTAATTTCCAATTTTGTTTTTAGTATATCTTTCCCAGCCAACTGGAAGTGATAGGTGAAGTCTTTCAATGGCTATTTTACCTTCTGGTTCTAGGACATTAGGGCAGGTTTCCTTGAAAATTTCCTTAAAGATAATGTCTAGGCTCTTTTTTTCATCAGTTTTCAGGAAGTCCAATAATCCGCAGATTTTCTCTCTTAGATCTATTTTCCAAGTCAGTTTTTTTTTTCAAATGAGGTATTTTACATTTTCTTCTATTTTTTTTTCATTTCTTATGTTGTTTGACTGATTCTTGATGTCCATTTGTTCAGTTCTAATTTTTAGTGAATTATTTTCTTCACTTACTTTTTAGCTCCTTTTGATTTTGACCAATTAAATTTTTAAATGAGTTGTTTTGTTCAATTTTTTTTTCTGTTTCACAAATTCTGTTTTTCAAGGAGTTGTTTTCTTTTGCTATTTTATCAAGTCTATTTTGTAAGGAGTTATTTTCTTTTTTCTATTTCACTAAGTCTATTTTAAGAAGTTTTCTTCAGATAACTTCTGCATTTTTTTCCCCAAACCCTCTTGCAAAGTTCTCATTTCCCTTTCCCATTTTTCTTCTAACTCTCTTTTAAAGACCTTTATTAATTCTTCTAAGAGATTCTTGTGAAATGGGGACCAATTCCTATCACCTTTAAGGCTTCATCTAGAAATGAATTTGGTCCTCAGAGTTTTTCTCTTTCTGTTCTTTTTCTTCATAAAAACTATCCATGGTCACAGTTGTTTTTTTTGTTTGTTTGTTTGTTTTTGGTTTTTTGCTTTTTGCTCAATTTTTTAAAAGGCTTGGGCCTGCTTTAAAGGCAAAGGGGAGATTGTCCAAGTTTCCTCTATAGGCAACAGTGGCTGCCTTGATTTGGTGCTGACAAACCTTTAGTGCTGGGTGAGCATGACCAGGTCCCACATTATTCTGGGATTTAGGGGCTCACTATTTGTCTTTTGTATTTCTGTTGGATGTCTTATAACTAGTCTGCTGATCTATTGGCTTGCAACCAGGACAAAGTAGCCAACACTGCTTTAGATACCTTTAATTATATTCCCTGGCTCTCAAATTGCCACATCACCCTGGGTCCCTGTGCTTGCCCAGACTCAGCCGCTCCCAGTCCCCAGACCTTTTCTGAAATTCTTCCAAAATATGTTCTGCTGGAAATTTGTTACACTCCAAATATTCATGGTTCTGTCACTGCAAAACCAGTTCAGAGACTTAATTTGGTGTTGATTTGAAGGAAATCAGGGAGAGATCAGATAAAAATATGTCTCCTCTTTGCCATCTCGGCTGTGCCCTCTTTCATAAGGTATTCAAGGGAAACTGAGAGAGCTTGAATAGCTTCCTGGTGTCACTCTACCATCTTGGTTTCACCTAAAAAATTACTTAAATAATTAACCAAATTTCAGATAAGATAAGTCCCCTTAAAATTAGAAAAACAAGGACTAATCCATCTGTCAGTTCTAAGGGAAGAGGAAGAATTTATGATTAAACAAGAGATACATTACAAAATAAAAAAATAGATCATTCCAATTATAATAAATTAAAAAGCTTTTTGTACAATCAAAACTAGTACAAGCAATATTACAAGAAAAGCAGTAAGCTACGAAACAAACTTTATTCCAAATGTCTCACATAGGCTTCATTTCTCAAATATATAGAAAATTGGGTCAAATTTATAACATCAGAACCCATTCTTTATTTGATAAATGGTCAGAGTATATGAACAGGTAGGTTTCAGGTGAAGAAATCAAAGCTATCTATAAACATATGAAATACTCTAAATCATTTTTTATTAAAGAATTAGAGAAATACATATTAAATACAAATTTTTAGGTACCATCTCATACATATGAGATTGGCTAATGTGACAAAAAAGGGAAGTGATAAATCTTGGAGAGGATGTGGGAAAATTGGGAGCCAAATGCATTGTTCATCAAGCTGTGAACTGGTCCAGCCCCAAAAGCTATCAAATTGTGCACACCCTTTGACACAGTAATATCATTACTAGGTCTATATCTCAAAAAGATATTAAAAAGGGGAAAGGACCTACATGTGCAAAAGTATTTATAGCAGCTCTTTTCATGGGAGCAAAATATTTGAAACTGAAATGGTGTCAATCAGTTGTGGAATGGTTGAGGAAGTTGCAGTATTTGAATGTAAAGAAATACTATTGTAAAATAAGACATAATGGACAGGAAGAATTCAGAAAAACCTGTAAATCCTGGTATAAAATTATGCAAAGTTAGAAGAGCAGAATCTGGCAAACATTGTACACAGTATCATCAACATTGTATTTTTCTTGGATCATCATGTTGCTCACAAGAACTGAGTCAATCATAGTTGATCATCAAAGGGATCATAAGGAAAAGTTTATCAATAAATAGATAAAAGATCTTATGGACGCTGAATGCAGATTGAAACATTTTTCCCCTCTTGTTTTATTCTTTCTTTTTTTTTTCCTCTTTTTTCTTCTTTCATAATTGTGACTAACTAGAACTGAAACTATGTTTTACATGACAGCACATTTATAAACTTTATCAAACTATATCAAACTACCTACCATCTTTAGAAAAGGAGGGAGGAGATAAATTTGAAATTCAAAATCTTTAAAATTGAATGCTAAAATTTTTCTTCACATGTAACTGGGGAAAAATAAAATAATACTTAAAATAGAATAAATGATCTCAATTGATTATTGCCATCATAACTGATATTTCTCAAATAATCTCAGACTTTCCCACCCATGAAACATTGAGTGTATCACTTTGGTCCCTATTATTAACAGTGGAAAAGTCTCAAGGGTTACTTCAAATATGCATCAGAGAGGTGGATCAGTAAAAAGTGATCTTGTCACTATGTATTTCCCTCTGTTCTTTGATTATAACTACATTTCAGTGATGCTTCCCTCAGCTGCTCCAGATAGATTTTTAAAATAATAAATTGTGTTTTCATGATGATTCCCCTGAGAAACTACACCTATCTTTTCAAACACCAAACCTCAACACAAATGATTCTGCAGAGTTAAAAACAGCTTATCAAAGAGATAAAACCCAGGGTTCCAAAAGATAAAAATGACAAGTTAGTTATTTATATTGGTAAATAGAATCTTTCCAATTCTCTCTTATACTAATACTTCACATTTTACTTCTACAGAATGGGAGAGAGTACTTTCAGCAACTTCAGCAGTATTCTGTCATAAAAGCTTGTGTTTAAAGAGCCTATAGATAATTTTTATGGTTTGCAAGCAGAAGCTATCTATGGTACTGTTTTCTTGAACTGTGACTAATACATGCCTCAGGCTATGATGCTATTCTTTATCTATCTACTGCCCATTGATAATAGTCAAAAGGCCTAGATCGTGAGGTTTTTTCTGCAAGAGAAATGCATTAAGGCATGAGCTATTAAAGTAAGGCGTGAATTGTTTCAAATTTAATAACTATATTTCAATATATTTATTTTCTTTGGAAATCTTCTGAGTTTTGCTTTATCTAAAAAAAAAATAAATGACCTTATTTATTCATAGGCTTCACCAGATTGCCAAAGAAGTCAGTGACACAAAAAGTTAATTGAGTCAATTATATAGGGACAGAAAATATCCTATTCTTCATTGAGTTGTTTGTGTTCATAGATTTTCCTAAATGAGAAATGAAAAGTGACCAGTCAATTCCTTTTTTCTTCTAGAAAAGGGTATTCCTATTTAAGAATAAAAAACAACTCTTTGCAACAAATTCTTGAATAGTTTATTCATATTCAGATTTAGTTAATTCAATTGAAAGGCTCAGATTGACCTTTCAGTCTGAACAGATAGCATCATGATCAAATACAAACTTATAAAATGAAGGGCATAGTTATTTTTAAATACTGTGTTGATAATAATTAGGCTTAGTTAATTTAGTGGAAAAATATCTGGCAATGAATTCAGTAGCCTGATCTCAGGCTGGGTTTCACTGAAATTCATTGTTCCTGCTTTTTTCCCATTGAAGAGTAAAAATATGATATGGAAGGCAAAGACTGGCAAATAGGTAGGTGTTAGGTTTAGAGTAAGAGAGACATGGTGGGTCTTTTGAAGAAAAGAGAAATAAACAGATTTGCTTTTCAAGGTTCCACACAATGTGAGATAAACTATATGGATATAAACTATCAAGGAAAGTAGGAGGGAAAGAGGAAAGAAGGGAAGAAGGCAAGGAGGGAAAGGAAGGAGGAAGGAGAGTAGGGGGAAGGAGGAAAGAAGAGAAAGAGGGAAGGGAGCAAGGAAGGAAGAAAAAAGGGAAAAAAGGAACAAAGGAAGGAAGGAGAAAAGGAGGGAAGGAAAGAAGGAAGGAAAAAAGGGAGGAAATGATTCACCTAATATTGAATTTCTCTGGCACTGATAAATTAAGATCTTTTGTTATATGTATTAAGAGAATACAAAATGATTCTAAAATTCACAAACAGCAGTGATTCAAAAGGAAGAAATGAAAAGCTATTGATATTGAGACAAGCAGAAAGGCAATCTTAAAAATATATGACAGAACAGAGAAAATGTAGCTAAGCTTTTCAGGGAATAAATACCATGCCCATATTATAGTTAATTCATCTGACTTGTATAACTGTTATTGAATTCTATTGAAATAGCATGCCTTTTTTTTTTTTTTTTTTTTTTTTTTTGGCTGAGGCAATTGGAGTTAGGTGATTTGCCTAGGGTCACACAGTTAGGAAGTGTTAAGTGTCTGAGGTCAGATATGAATTCAAGACCTCATGACTTCAAGGCTGTGCTCTATCCATTGCATCATCTAGCTGCCCCAAGCATGACTTTTTATACAGTTCTTAGATCATATTTATGAAATGCTGTCCTGCTAGCAAAGAAGGTGCTCCTTTTCCAGTTTTTTTTCCCAATAAGATATTTCATTTTTTTTTATTCTTTATCATTTTTTTGGTTTTGCTTCACTGTATCTTGATTTTTCATAAAGTTATTATCTTGCATTCACTCAATACTAATTTTTAAGAAATTGTTGTCCTCGATGAACTTTTGTATCTCTTTTCCCAGCTGATCAATTTTGCATTTTAAAGTATTCTTCTCCTCTTTAGATTTTTGTATTTCCTTTTGCACCACTCTCAATTCTTTTCCTAATTTTTTCATTATCTCTCTTACTTAATTTTCAAAATTCATTTTGAGTTCTTCCATGGGGTGAACCCAATTTTTTTTTTTTTTCCTTAGAGGTTTTGGATGGAGGTGCCTTAACTTTTGTATCATCTTCTGAGTATGTATTTTGATGTTCCTTGTCACTATAGTAACTTTTAATGTCCAAAAAAATTTTGTTGTTATTGTGGGCTGATCATTTTCCTAGTCTATTACTTGGCTTTTGACTCTTTGCTAAAGTAGGGTTCATCTGATTTTTCCTATTTATTTATTTATTTTTAACACACATTGCTTTATGAATCTTATTGGAAAAGAAAAATCAGAGAAAAAGGGAAAAATCATGGGAGAAATAAAAAATAGAAAAATGAAGTGAACATAGTATGTGTTGATTAACATTCAGTCTTCTTAATTCTTTTTCTGGATGTGGATGACATTTTCTGTCCAGAGTCTATTGAGATTGCTTTAAGTCACTGAACCACTGAAAATAACCAAATTTTTCATAGTTGATCATTGCATATTCTTGCTCTTGTTGTATACAATGTATTCCTGGTTCTACTTGTTTCTCTCAGCATCACTTCATGTAAATCTTTCCAGGACTTTCTAAAATCAGCTTGTTAATTGCTTTTTATAGAACAATAAAGTACCATAACTTCATATGACACATCTTATTCAGCCATTCCTCAATTGCTGGGTATCAACTCATTTTCCAATTCTTTGTTACCACAAAAAAGATGCTCCAAACATTTTTGAACATGTGAATTCTTTTCCCTCTTTCATAATTTCCCTGGGATACAGAGCCAGTAATTACACTGCTGGGTCAAAAGGTATTCACAGTTTGATAGCCCTATGGGCATAGTTCCAGATTTTTCTCAAGAATGGGTGGATCATTTCACAGCTCCACCAACAATACATTAGGGTCCCAGTTTTCCCACATCCCCTTTAATATTTATCATTATATTTTCCTATCTTCTTTGCCAATATGAGAAGCATGAGGTGGTATCTCACAGTTTTGTTTTTTTTTTTTTAATTTGAGTTTCTCTAACCATTATGATTTAGAGCATTTTTTAACATAACCATAAATAGCTTTAATTTCATCATCTGAAAATTGTCTGTTCATATCCTTTCACCATTTATCAACTGATGAATGACTTGCAGTCTTATAAATTTGACACAGCTCTTTATATATTTTAGAAATGAGAACTTTATCAGAAATGCTGGTTGTAAAGATTTTTTAACAGCATTATACTTCCCTTTTAATCTTGTTTCTCTTGGTTTTGTTTGCACATTTTTTTTTATTTAATGTAATGTAAACATTTACCTTCCATAATGGGCACTAGTTTTCTTTGGGCATAAATTCTTCCCTTCTTCAAGGATCTGATAGGTAAATTGTCATTTGTTATCCCAATTTGTTTATGGTATAATTCTTTATGTCCAAATCATGTATCCATTTTGACTTTATTTTTGTAAAAGGTGTGAGATTTAGGTCTGTGCTGAGTTTCTGACACATTATTTGTCAGTTTTCCCAAAAAAATTTGTTAAATACTGATTTCTTATTTCAGAAGCTAGAGTTTGGGGATTTATCAAATACTAGATTGTGATAGGCCTTGATTATTGTGTCATGTGTATCTAATCTATTCCACTGATCCACTACTCTATTTCTTAGTCAAGACCAAATGTTTTGATGACTACCACTTTATAATATAGATTTAGGTTTGGTACTGCTAACCCACAATTCTTTGTATTTTTTTTTTCATTAATTTCCTTGATATTCTTGACCTTTTGTTTTTCCACATGAATTTTGACTTTTTTTTCCTATTTCTAAAAAAATATTTTTTGACAATTTGCTCAGGCTAACAATGAACAATTAATGTTTTTTTCCAATTGTTCCAATCTGATTTTATTAGGTTGAGAAGTGTTTTGTGTCCATATAAATCATGGGTTTGTCTTGGCAGGTAGACCTCCAAATATTTAATTTTGTGTAAAGCAATTTTGAATGGAAATTTTCTTTCTCTCCTTTTGATGGACTTTGTCAGTAATATATAAAAATATGGTTGATTTGTGAGGGATTATTTTATATTCTGCAACTTTACTAAAGATGTAAGTTGTTTCCAGGACATTTTTGGATGATTTTCTAGGATTCTTTAAGTTTATCATTGTATTGTCCACCAAAAGTGGTAGTTTTATTTTCTCATTACCTATTCCAATCTTCTTAATTTCTTAATTTCTTTTTATTTTCTTACTGTGAAATACAGCATTTCTAGGGAAAATATTGAATAATGGTGGTGATAATGGGCATCCTTGTTTCACTCTTGACCTTACTGGGAATGCATCCAATTTCTCTTCATTACAAATAATGCTTGCTATAGGTTTTAAATACATAAAGCTTATTATTTCAAAGGAAACTTCCTTTATCCCTATGTTCTCTATTGCTTTTAATTGGAATGGGTGCTATATTTTGTCAAAAGCTTTTTCTTCATTTATTGAGATTGTCATATGATTTCTGTTTGTTTTGTTATGAATGTGGTCAATTATAATAATAGTTTTCCTCATATTGCACCAGCCCTGCATTCCTACTATAAATCTTATTTGATAATAATGTATTATCCTGCTGATAAATGCTGTAATCTCTTAACACTTTATTTAAATTTTTTGTATCAATATTTATTGGGGAGATTAATCTGGAATTTTATCCTTTGTTTTGGTCTTTCCTGATTTAGGTACCATGCCATATTTGTGTCATAAAAAGAATTTGGCATTACTCTTTCTTTGCCTATTTCTTCCAAATGATTTACATAGTATTGAAATAAATTGAGGGGAGGAGACAAAATGGCAGAGAGGACACATGCGTCTTTCTGATCTTTTCCCAAGATCCTCAACTAATTAGCAAATTCAGCCAGGGAATTAGTCCTAGACTGGTAGAATTCATGAATATTGAGAGTATAGCAAATTACCAGCAGAAGATAATTATGAAGTTTGCCAGAAAAGGTCTGTTTTGGTCAGACATAGGATGCCAGCACATGTTGTGCAGACCCAGGGCAGAGAGCAGTATCCACAGGGCAGTGAGCAATATCCACAGGGCAGTGCAGACACCATGTGGTAGAGAATCTACACCAGTGTTGGGTTGCAAGCCAATAGATCAGCAGAGAAGTTATAAAACATCAAACACAAACACAAAAGGAAAATGATGAACCCCAAAATGCCAGGAGTCTCCCATGACCTGGCCATGCACATCCAGCACCAGGAGTGAGTCAGCACCATTCCAGAGCAGCAGCACCACTTTGCTGCCACTTGTAGAAGAAACTTGGAAAATCTCCCTTGCCCTAAAAGCAGATCCCAATTTAAAAAACAAATAAGTAAAAAGGCAAAGAAAACTCTAGCCATAAATAGTTTTTTTTAGTGAAAAAGAAGAACAGATTTCAAACCTTGAGGAAACTAAAAGCATATTGTTTCCAGATAAAGCCCCAAAAGGTGGTATAACCTGATCCCCATCACACAAGAATCTCCTAGAAGAAATTTAAAATGATCTCAAAAGAGAGCTAGAAGAAAAATGGGGAAAGGAGAGAAAAAAATTGCAAGAGGGTAAGGAAAAGGCATATAACTTATTAAAAAATAGATTTAACAAAATGGAAAAAATAAAACAAGTACCTGAAAAACAGAACTTGTGAACTGTAGAAAGAAAATTTGTGAAATGAAAAAAAAAATCCATAGAAAAAGCAACTCATTTAAAAAGTCAATTGGACAAATACAAAAGAAGTAAAAAAGATAAATGAAGAAAATAATACACTAAAACTCAGAATTGAACAAATGGAAATGAATGACTTGATGAGAAATCAAGAATCTGTCAAGCAAAACCCCAAATGAAAAATGAAAAAAAATAGAAAAAAAATGCCAAATACCTACTTGGGAAAGCAATTGACCTGGAAAATAGATCTAGGAGAGACAATCTAAGGATAAAACAATGATTTAAAAAGAAAGAATCAGAACATAGACATTATTTTTTCAGAAAATCATCAAAAAGAACTGTGCTGAAGTCATAGAATCAGAAGGTAAAATAGCCATTGAAAGAATTCATCAAGCACCTCCTGAAAGAGACCCCAAAATTAAAACTCCAAGAAATATCATGTCTAAATTTCAGAACCATCAGAACAAAGAAAAAATATTATAAGCAGCCAGAAAAAAAAATTGAAATACTAAGAAACCACAATAAGGATCACCCAGGACCTTGCAGCTTTCACCTTAAAGAATTAATGGGCCTGGAATCTGATATTCTGAAAAGCAAAGGAATTTGAAATGCAGCCAAGAATAAACTACCCCGCTAAACTTGGCATTTTCTTCCAGGGAAGAAGATGGACATTCAATGAAACAGGTGAAATCCATTTATTTCTGAAGAAAAGACCAGAGCTAAACAAAAAAAAAAAAAAAAAAAAATTGACTTCCAAACATAGGAATCAAGAGAAGCATCCAAAGGTAAAAAGAACTTATATGTGTATATATAGAGAGAGATTTCATGTATAATTTTACTTTACTATTATAATATAAAAAAGAAACAAGACGTGGAAAGGGAATTGTACCAGAATAGGGGTAAAGTAAAGGTGAAAATAAGGAAAATTACACCTAATGAAGAGGGGAAGGAAACCTATTATATCTGAAGAAAAGAAGTAATGGGGATGAATTGTGTGTGAATCTTACTTTTATTGGATTTGGTTGAAAGGGAAAACATTAGGCATATTTGATTTACAGAGAAACTTATATCACCTTATTGAAAAGGGGAAGAGAAAAGGTGCAACGGGAAAGGATAGGCTAAATAGAAGAGATAATAGAAATAGTAGGGGTAAGATATAAGAAAGGGGGAGGGACTCTAAAAAGGGAGGGATTCTGAAGGGAGAGGGCTGCTTGAGAGAAGAAGTGGAGGCAAAGGGGAAAAGGAAAGAGAAAAGTATAATCTGGGGATAATAAAATGGCAAGAAATACAGAATTAGTAGTTTTAACCATAAATGTAAATGGGGTGAACTTTCCCATAAAATGGAAGTGGATAGTAGACTTGAAAGCCAAAATCCTATAAAATGTTGTTTACAAGAAACACATTTAAAGCAGAGTAATACATACAGAGTAAAGGTAAATGGCTGGAGAAGAATCTATTATGTTTCAAGTGAAGTAAATAAAGCAGGGATAGCCATCCTGATCTCAGATTAAGCAAAAGCAAAAATTGATCTAATTAAAAGAGATAAAGTAGGAAACTATATCATGCTAAAGAGTATCATAGATAATGAAGCAATGCCAATACTAAATATATATATATATATGAACCAAGTGGTATAGCATGGAAATTCCTAAAGGAGGAATTAAAAACACTGCAAAAAGAAATAGACAGCAAATCTATAATAATGGGAGAGCTCAACCTTGCTCTCTCAAAACTAGATAAATCAAACCACAAAATAAATAAGAAAGAAAGTATAAAGGAAAATAAAGAAAGTATAAAGGAAAATAGAATACTTGAAAAGTTAGGTATGACAGATCTTTGGGGAAAATTGAATGGAGAAAGAAAGAAGAACATTTTCTTCTCAACAGGAACCTCTACAAAAATTGACCATGTATCAGGATATAAAAATTTCAAAATTAAATGCAGAAAGGTGGAAATAGTAAATGCATTTCTTAAGATCACAATGCAATAAAAATTACATTCAATAAAAAGCCAGGGGAAAATAGACCAAAAAAGTAACTGGAAACTAACAACCCCATCCTAAAGAATTAATGGGTGAAACAGCAAATCACAGATAAAATTAATAATTTCATCAGGAGAATGAAAATGATGAGACAATATACCAAAATTTGTGGGATGACACCAAAGCAGTAATAAGGGGAAATTTTATATTTCTAGATGGTTGCTTGCATAAAATAGAGAAAGAGAAGATCAATGAATTGGGCTTTCAATTACAAAAGCTAGAAAAAGAACAAATTAAAAACCCCCAATCAAATACTAAACTTGAAGTTCTAAAAATAAAAGGAGAAATTAATAAAATTGAAAGGAAAAAAGCTATTGAATTAATAAATAAAACTAAGAGTTGCTCTTATGAAAAAGCCAACAAAATAGATAAACCTTTAGTAAATGTGATTAGAAAAAGGAAAGAGAAAAATCAAATTTTTGGTCTTAAAAATAATAAGGGAGAACTTTCCACCAATAAAATGGAAATTAGAGCAGTAATTAGGAGTTACTTTGCCCAACTTTATGCCAAAAAAAATTGACAGCGTAAGAGAAATGGGGGAATACCAACAAAAATATAGATTAACGAAGAAGGAAGTTAATTGCTTAAATAGTTCTATTTCAGAAAAAGAAATAGAACAAGCTATTAATCAGCTCCCTAAAAAAATTCCCCAAGACGAGATAGATTTATATGTGAATTCTACCAAACAATTAGTGAACAATTAACTACAATATAATACAAATTATTTGAAAAAATAGTGAATGGACTCCTACAAAATTCCTTTTATGACTCAGACATTGTACTGATACCTAAACCAGGTAAGATGAATACAGAGAAAGAAAATTATAGACCAGTCTCCATAATGAATATTGATACAAAAATCTTTAGCAAAATATTAGCAAAGAAATTAAAGAAAA
This sequence comes from Antechinus flavipes, assembly GCF_016432865.1. Lineage (NCBI taxonomy): Eukaryota > Metazoa > Chordata > Mammalia > Dasyuromorphia > Dasyuridae > Antechinus > Antechinus flavipes. The sequence continues at coordinate 209,955,714 of NC_067399.1, read as the reverse complement.
TCATCCCCAGGATAATACACCACAACCATGTTGAATTTATACCAGGAATGCAGGGTTGGTTCAATATTAAGAAAACTATTAGCATAATTGACTATATCAATAAGCCAATTAATAAAAACCATATGATTATCTCAATAGATGCAGAAAAAGCATTTGATAAAATCCAATGCATTCCTATTAAAAATGCTAGAGAGTATTAAACAATCAGTAGCATCTATTTAAAAACATCAGCAAATATCATATGTAATAGGGATAAACTGGAACCATTCCCAATAAGATCGGGGTAAAACAAGATTATCTACTATCACCATTACTATTCGATATTGTATTACAAATGCTAGCTTTGGCAATAAGAAAAGAAAAAGAGATTAAAGAAATTAGAGTAGGTAATGAAGAAACCAAATTATCACTCTTTGCAGATAATATGATGATATACCTAGAAAACCCCACAGAATCAACTAAAAAGCTATTAGAAATAATTCTCATCTTTAACAAAGTTGGAAGATACAAAATAAATCCACATAAATCATCAACATTTTTATACACCATTAACAAAATTCAACAGCAAGAAATAAAAAGAGAAATTCCATTTAAAATAAAAGTTGATAGTATAAAATATTTGGGAATCAATCTGCCATGGGAAAGTCAGGAACTTTATGAACAAAACTACAAAACACTCTCCACACAAATAAAGTCAGGTCTAAACAATTGGAAAAATATCAAGTGCTCCTTGATAGATTAAGCAAATATAATAAAAATGACAATACTACCTAAATTAATCTATTTAGTGCTATACCAATCAAACTCCCACAAAACTATTTTACTCACCTAGAAAAAATATATAACAAAATGCATCTGGAAGAATAAAAGGTCAAGAATTTCTAGGGAACTAACAAAAAGAAATCAAATGAAGGTGGCCTACCTATAGCAGATCTAAAATTATATTATAAAACAAGTCATCAACACTATTTGCTATTAGCTAAGAAATAGACTAGATGATCAGTGGAATAGGTTAGGTTCACAGGACAAAATACCCAATAACTATAACAATTTGATGTTTGAAAAACCCAAAGACCCTAGTTTTTGGGATAAAAATTCACTATTTGACAAAAACTGCTGAGAAAATTGGAAACTACTATGGCAAAAACTAGGCATTGACCCACACTTACTGTACACCAAGATAAGCTCAAAATGGGTTCATGATGTAGCCGTAAAGAATGATATTATAAAAACATTAGAAGAACATAGGATAGTTTACCTCTCAGTCCTGTGTAAGAGGAAGGAATTTGTAACCAAAGAAGAGCTAGAGATCATTATTGATTACAAAATAGATAATTTTGATTATATGAAGTTAAAAAGTTTGTTTTTGTTTTTTTTGTTTTTTTACGAAGAAAATTAATGCAGACAAGGTTAGAAGGGTTGTAATAAACTGGGAAAACATTTTTACATTCAAAGGTTCTGATAAAGACCTCATTTCCAAAATATATAGAGAATTGACTCAAATTTATAAAAAAAATACAGCCATTCTCCAATCGATAAATGGCCAAAGGGTATAAACCAACAATTCTCAGGCAAAGAAATTGAAACTTTTCTAGTCATATGAAAAGCTTCTCCAAATCACTATTGATCAGAGAAATACAAGTTAAGACAACTCTGCTATATCATCACACACCTGTCAGATTGGCTAAGATGATAGGAAAAGATAATGACAAATGTTAGGAAAAGATAATGACAAATGTTGGAGGGGGTGTGGGAAAACTGGGACACTGATATATTGTTGGTGAAACTAAGAAAGGATCCAACCATTCTGGAGAGCAATTTGGAACTATCCTCAAAAAGTTATCAAACTGTGCATACCCTTTGATCCAGCAGTGTAACTACTGGGGTTATATTTCAAAGAGATCTTAAAGGAGGGAAAGGGACCCACAGGTGGAAAAATGTTCGTGGCAGCCCTTTTTGTAGTGGCTAGGAACTGGAAACTGAATGGATGCCCATCAATTGAAGAATGGCTGAGTAAATTATGGTATATAAATGTTATGGAATATTATTATTCTAAGAAATGACCACCAGGTTGAATACAGAGAGGCTTGGAGAGACTTACATGAACTGATGCTAAATGAAATGAACAAAAGCAGGAGATCATTATACACTTCAACAACAATACCATATGAGGATCAATTCTGATGAAAATAGCTATCTTCAGCAATGAGAGGATCCAAATTAGTTCCAATCGATCAGTTATGAACAGAACCAGCTACACCCAGCGAAAGAACACTGGGAAATGAGTGTGGACTGCAACATAGCATTTGCACTTTTTCTGTTGTTGTTTGCTTGCATTTTTGTTTTTCTAATCAGATTATTTTTACCTTCTTTCAAAATCCAATTTTTCTTGTGCAAGAAGATAACTGTATGATATATATTTATACACATTTTTTTAGCTAAAGCATCATAAGTTATGTTCCTGCTTTTTACATTTACTCTGTATATGTCTCTGTGTCAAATGTGTTTCTTGTAAACAATGTATTATAGGATTCTGTTTTTTAATCCCCTCTGTGTTTTGCTTGTGTTTTGTGGTAAAGTTCATCCCATTCACTTATTCAGTTATGATTACCAGCTCTGTATTTCCCTCCATCCTATTTTCTCCCCTTAATATACTTTTGTTCTCTCTTTACATCCTGTCCTTTCTTGTTTTTTTTTTCCCACACATGCCACTTACTACCTTATCACCTATCATCCCTTTTCTCTAAATAGTGTATTTCACCCACCCTATTCACTACCTTAACACTTATCACTCTTTCCCCTTTCTCTTAGTAATGTTTTTTTCAAAACCCACTCCACCCATCATCTTATCTTCTATCAACTCTTTCCCTTTTCTCTTACCTTTAACTCTAGTGTTTCTGCCCTCCCTTCTGTCCTTATCCCTTCCTTTTCTTTTTCTCATTCTCCTCCAACTTCTTTTTAGGGTAATATAAATATACCCAACTGAATGATTAACTTATCCCCTCTTAGTGCCCAAACTGATGAGATCAATCTTCAGATAATGCTTGTCCACCTCTCTTGTTTTTCTCAGTTTTAATATCTTTTGTACCTCTTCATGTGAACTAATTATCCCATTATAACTTTGCTTTCCTCTTTTTCCAGTACAAACCTTTTTTCACCCCTTAATGTCTTTTGCTTTCATGTCACATTGGAGTACATTCACGACCATACCCTCAGTTCATGTGATGCCCAATTCTGTCTGTCCCAGTGATAGATACAGTTCAAGAGTTACAGATATTATTTTTCCCATAAAGATATTATTTCCCAAGTAAACAGTTTAACCTTAAATAATTTTTATTTCCCCTATTTACCTTTCCATGCTTCTCAAGTCCTGTTTTTGTAGAACAAAGTTTCTGTTTAGTTCTGTTTTTTTTTTTTTTTTAATTAGAAATTATTGGAACTTTCTTACTTGATTGAAACTTCATCTCCTCCCCTGAAAGATGATGCTGAATCTCATAGAGTAGTTAATTCTTGGTTATAACCACAGGTCCTTTGCCTTCCAGAATATGGTATTCTAGTTCCTCTGATCCTTTATTATAGAAGCTGCGAAATCCAGGGTAATCCTAACTGTTGCTCCTTTATATTTGACTTGTTTTTGTTTGGGAATTAGCATTATTTTTTACTTGAGATTGTAGTGTTGAGTTTTGCAACAATGTCCCTTGGGGTTTTCCTTGTGGGATCAACGCATTCTTTTTTTTTTTAATAGCTTTTTATTTACAAGTTATATGCATGGGTAATTTTACAGTATTGACAATTGTCAAACCTTTTATTCCAATTTTTCCCCTCCTTCCCTCCACTCCCTCCCCTAGATGGGAGGATGACCAGTAGATGTTAAATATATTAAAGTATAAATTAAATACAAAATACAACGCATTCTTTCAATCAGTATTTCCCCCTCTGTTTCTGGAATATTAGGGCAATTTTCCCTAATGATCTTTTGTAGAATGTATCCAGGCTTTGTTTTTGTTTTTTTTTTAATCATGGCCTTCAAGTAGGCTAATAATTTTTAAAGTGTCTCTTCTGGAACTATTTTCCAGGTCAATTTTAGTTATTTCACATATTCTATTTTTTTTTCATTTTTTTTAAATAGTTTTTTGACTGATTCTTGCTGTCTCAAAATTCATTAGCTTCCATTTGCTCTATTCTAGTTTTTATATGTTATTTTCTTCAGTTAGCTTTTGTATAGCTTTTTCCATTTGGTTGATTCTACTGTTTAAGGAGTTGTTTTCTTCAGACAATTTTCTTTTTCTTTTCCAAGCTATTACTCTTTCATGCATACTTCTCATTTCCTTTTATCATTTTTTCTTCTATTTCTCTTATTTGCCTTTAAATGTCTTTTATGAACACTTCTAAGAAGTCTCTTTGGGCTTGATACCAATATCACTCTTTGGTAATTCTTCTGTGGACATTTTGTCCTCATCTGAGTTTGGTCTGCCCTGTCACCATAGAAGCTTTATATGGTCAGGGTTCTTTTCTGTTTCGTGCTCATTTTCTTTCCTTTTCATTTGATACTTCCTATTTCTTTTTATTTTTAGATTTGAGCTCTTCTCCTGGTGTAAAGGTAGAGCTGTTCCAAGCTTCCTGTTTAGTTCTGAACCTTGCCTTTGACCACAGGGGATATCTCTGCTTTCTCTGTTAAGGAAATAGCTGGGTTTTCCAGTTTGCCTTCTGAGCTGGGATTGGAAACTGTTCTACTGATTTCCTTCTCTACTGAACCAGGACTGAGGGTCTTAGTTGATGATTTGCTGTGATTAAGACCCTCTTGCCTCCTTTCCAACAATCTATCTGAGCTGGGCTGAACATTATTTTCACTCCTTTTCATCATTTTCAATGACCTTTCTTGAAGTTTTTTCAGTCTATCTTGAATGGGAGAGTGGTTTCATTCCATCAGACTGTTCAGAGACTTGTTTATATTTGGTTTTCACAAGAAATTGGGAGAGCTCAAGCAACTTCTTGACTCTGCCATTTTGGATCCATCCCCAAGAAGTTCTAAAGTAGGGTTCTATTTCCAGAGTGGAAGGTGTACTCTCTTGTTTCAGTGATTTTTGTGCAGCTGCTTTCAGAGATCTTCCTAAGGACCTGACCTCAAACCCTCTTTTCTATACTGGAATTGTTAGGAGTATAGAGATGCTCCTGCCCACCTGTAGCTGTAAGATCAATTGTTCTGAAGCAACAGAGTCCTGCTTTGCTGATGCTGGGGCCAGGGTCAAGCCTGGGCATGGGACTGCACTGGGATTGCATGCTAGGATCCTACCGACATTTCTGCTGATTTTCGAAATCCTCTTTGGTGTCTAGACTGAGAGGTCTGGAAGTTTCCAAAACTGTTGTTGATTCAGAGATCCCACCTTGTTGATACAGATTGGGGCTGGAACTGGGACTGAGCTGGTGGCACCTGCCCCTGGACTGTACACTGGACTCCCACCTTGGTGTCACAGATGATTTTTGCTTACTTATTTAAGTTGCCTTAGGCTGGAAAACTTCTATTCTACTTTGTTGGGTGTTTTGAGGTTCTAAATTTTGTTTAGAGTTATTATTTAAAGGAATTTGGAGTGAAATTCCTTTGGGGGAGAGGTTATGTGAGTTTCTGCCTTTATTCTGCCATTTTGGCTCCACTTCTATATTCTCCTCTTTAATGTCCAGTGGTGGATAATCTATTTATAAATAGATTGAGTTTTGATATGTTTCCAGATGATCTTTCTGCACAAGAGTACCCAGAAAGAGATTTGAAGAAATATCTAATTTAGAACCTCTTAAACTCCAGATATAGAAGATTTGATTGGACTGAAGGAATTTAGAGTAGTTATGTGGGATACAGTGATTATAACAACTTCAGATATTTGTCAACTCCATCTTCCAGTCAAATCTCAAAATGATAACAAAATAGGCTTTGGTTTTCTGAAAAATGGGGATCAATTTTGGTCTCCTGCATGATTTTTTTTCCTTCATACTTGCCCTCTACTGCCAGAACAATTTTAAAAAGTGTTGAAACAATACCAATATGACATTCAACTTGTAGAAGATAGCTCTTTCTTTGGATAGAACTAATGAGTTAGATAAAATTATGATTTCAATAGCACTGGGAATTCATTCTACCAAAAGAGAACACCTGCTCTGCAGCTGAAAGTTTAGGAGAGAGGGACAGAGCCAAGATGGTGAAGAGGAAAGACATTTTTATCTTAGTTCTCCCTGATATCCCTAAGATCAACATGAATTTAAGCATCTGAACTGGTTTTGGAGTGACAGACCCAACAAATATTTGTAGTGTAACAAATTTCCAGCAGAAGATATTTTGGAAGAACTTCAGAAAAGGTCTGTTTCAATTAGGCATGGAGGGAGGTGGCCAAATGCAGTTGCAATGCAGAGAACCAGAATGGTATAGGGTCCATTCCTAAAAATCTTTTGGGAGAAGTCTACAACAGTGTAGGATGCTCTGATCTGGTTCGAGCCAATAGATCATAAGATTAGTTGTGAAACATCCAACACAAAGTACAAAAGACAAAAAGGAATCTTACAATATTATTTTTATGACACAGATATGGTGCTGTCAGGTAGGATTAAAAGAGAGAATTCACTAATAAATGTTGATGCAAAAATCTTAAATAAAATATAATTAAAGAGATTACATTTTCATCCCCAGGATAAATACAGCATGATCAAGTGGGGTTTATACCAGGAATGGGGGGCTGGTTCAATATTAGGAAAAAATTATTAGCATAATTGACTGTATCATTAACCAACCTAACAAAAATCATATGATTATCTCAATAGATGCAGAAAAACATTTGACGAAATTTGACAAAATCCTTTTAAAAACAGTGCAGAGTATAAGAATAAATGGAGTTTTCCTTCAGTGATCAATAGCATCTTTTGAAAGCCATCAGCAAGCATCAAAGATAATGGAGACAAACTAGAACCATTTCCAATAAGATTAGGGATGAAATAAATTTGTCTACTATTACCATTACTATTCAATATTGAAGTAGAAATGTTAGCTTTGGCAATAAGAAAAGAAAAAAACAGATTAAAAGAATTAGAATAGGTAATGAAGAAAGCAAATTATCTTTCTAGATGATATGATGGTATACATAGATAACTCTATAGAAGCAACTAAAAAAATATTTGAAACAATCCACAATTTTAGCAAAGTTAAAGGATACAAAATAAATACACATAAATCTTCAGCATGTTTATATATTTATGTATTATATATTATCAACAAAGTTCAGCAGCAAGAGATATAAAGAGAAAATTCTTTTCTATATCTATCTATAGCTAATATAAAATATTTGGGAGTCTGCCTGCCAAAACAATTTCAGGAACTGTATTGAACACAACTACAAAACACTGTCCATGCAAATAAAGTCAGATCTAATCTTTTGGGAACATATCAAGTGCTCATGGGTAGATTGAGCTAAAATAATAAAAATTACAATACTACCTAAATTAATCTTCTTATTCAGTGCCATACCAAACTCCCAAGAAATTACTTCACAAAGTTAGAAAAAATAATAACACAATTCATCTGGAAGAAGAAAAGGTCAAGAATTTCATGGGAACTAATGAAAAAATGCAACTGAAGGTGGTCTATCTGTGCCAGACCTAAAATTATGTTATAAAGCATGGTTATCAACACCATTTAGTACTGTCTAAGAAACTGAGTAGTTGATCAGTGGAATAGGTTCAGTTCAATTATATGAAGATTAATTCTGATAGACATGGCTTTCATCAACAGTGAGATGATTCAGACCAGTTCCGGTGATCAAATCAGTCTTGTGACAAAATAGTTAATGAGTAATTTAGTGTTTAATAAACCCAAAGACCCCAGCTTTGGGGATAAGAACTCACTATCTAATAAAAATAGCTGGGAAAATTGGAAATTAGTAAGGCATTGACTTACACTTAAAACACAAAGATAAGATTGAAATAGGTTAATGAGTTAGACAAACAGTGATATGATAAGCAAGATAAGATTTAAAATATATAGAAAATTTACTCAAATTTATTAGAATTTAAGCCATTCTCCAAAGATAATTGATCAAAGGATATGAACAGACAAATTTCAGATGAAATTAAAACCATTTTTAGTAAAATGAAAAGATGCTCTAAATCACTATTGATCAGAAAAATGAAAATTAAGACAATTCTGGGTACCATTACATACTTTTCAGATTGGCTAAGATGACAGGAAATATATAATGATGAATGTTGGAGGGAATGTGGGAAAACTGGGACACATACATTGTTGGTGGAGTTGTGAACTGATTCAATCATTCTAGAGAGCAATTTGAAACTATGCCCATAGGGTCATCAAACTGCGCACATCCTCTGATACAGCAGTGTTTCTCTGGGGCTTATATCCTAAAGAAATCACAAAGGAGGGAAAGGGATCCACATGTGCAAAAATGTTTGTGGCAACCCATTTTGTAATTGAAAGAAAGTGAAAACTAAGTGGATGCCCATCAGTTGGAGAATTGCTGAATAAATTATCGAATGTGAATGTTATAGAATATTAATATTCTATAAGAGATGATGAGAAAGATTATTTCAGAGTGGTCTGGAGAGACTTACATAAACTGATGCTAATTGAAATGAGCAGAACTAGGGGATCATTATACATGACAATAGTGAGATTATATGAAGATTAATTCTGATAGGCATGGCTCTCATCAACAGTGAGATGATTCAGACCAGTGCCTGTGATCAAGTCAATCTTGTGATGAAAAAAACCATTTGCATTCAGCAAGAAGAGAGTGGGAACTAATTCTGGACTACAACAAAGTATTTTCACTCTTTTTGTTTTTGTTTGCTTGCTTTTTCTCCTTTTTTTTCCTTTTTGATCTGATTGTTTTTGGTGCAGCTTGATAATTGTGGAAATATGTGTAGAATAGTTGCACCTGTTTAACATGTATTGGATCACTTCTAGATGAAGTGATGGGGATGGGGGTAAAGGAGTGAAAAAAATTAGAACACAAGATTTTGTAAGGGTGAGTGTTGAAAATTATCCATATATATATATATATATGTATGTATGTATGTAGTGAAAATAAAAAGTTTTAATTAAAAAAAAGAAAAAAGTTTAGGACATTTACCAAAGATACTGAGATGATTTACTTCCCCAGATTGACCTATAAAGTATAGGTCATAAAGTATAAGTATGAAAACATAAAGTATGCTTCAGACAAAGGCAGAACTTGAATTTGTGTTTTAAAGATTAATAATAACCGTCTTGATTTTAATTAGCATAATTATTTTCACCTAGAAATAATATTTAGCACTTCTTTACCAAATAACATTAGCAAGAGTTTTGTAGATTTTTCTATAACTATGCAGTATTTAGAGTGAAAACTACGCTATCTTTAAGGATGATTTATTAATGACTTTGGAATTTTCCAATCAAAATGAGGAGGAACAGAGGAAGAAAACCATAAATTTCATATATATGGAGGGAGAAAGAGAGAGAGAGAATGATAAATAGGATTTGAATTCATTTTTTACTGGTTTTAGTAGCACTTACTCTCTATTATACAAACTAGCTTAGCTACAAAAGTAAGTTAATAATAGAACCTACTTACTTTCCTTTTAAAAAAATTTTTTTGTTTTTAATTCATGGAACAAAACAAGCATTTCTATATCACAGTACAATAAAAAGATGATTGTACATAAATGTGCACATCTACCATTTACAACTTGCTATTCTCTTCAAATATACAAATTATTGTTTAATTTTTCCCTCCCCATCCTGTGTGCCATTTGACACACATAATCACTTGTGTGTATGTTTATGTGTTTATATAGATGTATATATGTAAAATTATATATATACAGATATACTTTATCAGTTTTTTTCTCTATTTGCAGATAACATCTTTCTTCACATTTCTTTATTTTTAATCTATGTAATTATAATAGTCAAAATGACAGTTACTCAAAGTCATTTGTTGTGTACAATGTTTTCTTCCTTCTATTCACTTTGTACTTCATCATTTCATGTAAGTTTTTCCATACCTTTCTAAAATCATGGAGTTAACCTTTCCTAGAGCATAGTAGTATTCTGTTTCAACCATACAACACTATTTGTTTAACCATTCCCTAAGCTTTCTATGAGGATCAAATGCTATATTGGAATTAAAACACTTCACAAAAGCTAAAGTGTTATATAAATTAGATTTGTTAATGCCTTTATTTGGCATTTCATTATAGGTTTCTCATGATAGTATCATTTATACTCCCCGAAATTATCAGAAATGAATAAAACTTCCAATATAAAAATGCCTTATTTCTTACATTCTTGCACTGGAAAGACAAAACTTCTCTACTATTGTCAAGTCAACTGAGCTATAAGAAATAATGAGCTCAATGATCTTTTCCCCAGTAACCTGGTGAACTCTGACAAATTTTACTCTCTTTATTAGGCATAAACCCTGCAATTTGAGTTTGTTAGATCACTTTTCTTTATATTGTACATATTTTTTTCTATTCTCCAAACTTAAAGAAGTTAGATCCTTAGTCCCTGAATTTCATACCCATTTCCCCTTGTTTATGTATACAAAGTTTAAGTGCCATGATGCATTTATATATCTTTCCATTTTAAATCAAAAAAAGTGATTTATCACTCAAGATTCTTCTTAAATTCTTTGCCATAAACCAAGTATCTCTCTGTTTATATAAATGTATGTGTGCATGTGCACACACATAGGCTCATAAGATCATAGATTTAGAGCTAGAGAATACCTTAAAAGTCATTGAATCCAACTGTCTCATTTTAAAAATGAAAAAAAAATAAATATTAAATAACATGCTTAGGATAAGAATATTACAAAATGTCTGAGACAAGATATAAATTCAGGTGCTCTTGACTTTGTCTATTGCATATTCCTATTTTGTGTACATTAAGTCTCTAGCAATGAATACAGCTGATTGTTCTTAATAATAATGTCATTTTGATCATCAGATTAGATCAACTATTTGGCAATAATCTATAATTCAATATAATCTAGAATCAACCCCTAAAATGATCAGTTCATTTACCCATGTTTATCTGAACTTAGTTTTCCTTTAACCATAGACAAAAGTTATGACAATCATAAAATTTTACATAGACGGTTGATGGTTTTATCTTACTTATGATGATATTTGGAAGATTTTTTTTATTTCTAAGAAGAGTGTTTTTTTTTTCAAATTCTGTGAAATATTGCTAAGTGAGATGATATAGAAAAAAGCTAGGAGTTTTAGAAGTCATATATTCTAATCACTATATTTCACAGATCAGAAAACTGAATTTTCTAAAAAGTTAAATGATTTACAAAAACAAATCAAAATAATTTTTGGTTTTCCTCACTAGATTAGCAAAGATGACAAAAGACAGAATAATACATTTTAACCTTGGGAAGAGAGGTATGCTAATTCACTTTTGATATATTTGTGAATTGGTCTAACAGTTTTGGAAAAGAACATAATTTTACAATGTATTCTAAAAATCATTATTCTTTTAACCTTTACATATCACTATTAATTGTATAACACAAAGAAGTCAATTTAGAGAAAAAGGTAACATTCATATAAATAGCATTTGTAGAAGCACTTTTGTACCAACTAAATATCAGAAGAAAAGTATATTAGAAAATAGTGGAATTTTTCAACTTGAGTATAATAAAATGTTATTGTGACTAATTAAATAATTCACAAAATCTCAGGAAGACGTACATGAACTGATTCAGATCACCAAAAAATTACTGAAAGTCACAATGATATTAAGAAAAACAGTCTTCAATGATATTGAAACTAATTTCTAAAATTACCAGACTGCAAACTACTGACAGAACATGCTTCTCCTCAGAGAAAAGGGGAACTATAGGTACAAATGAGGCATACATTTTTATTCACAACCAATGCATTGATACATTTTTTATTGATTTTTCTTTTTTTGTCACAAGAGCAGAATCAGTTGTTGGGAAGTATTGAATCATTTGCATATGATGTTGACATAAAAAAAGGAAAGAATAAAGAAAAATTTAAAAAGCACCAGTAAAAGATTAAAAGAAAGAGATGACTGTTTAAGTTCACAAAGGTACTAAGTGGAAGAGTGGGGTATGGGAAAACAATATCATGACAAGGGCATGTGCAATAATACAAACCAAAATCACAGATATAGAGCTGCGGATGACCTCAAAGCTCAACTATACCAACCCTATCACTAACAAATGCAGATAGATTACCTGAAGATGAAGAAACTGAACTTCAAGAATGGTTAATAACTTGTCCAAGGTCAAGCATCAGAATTGGGATTTAAATAAAAATCCTCTAATTCTGAAGTCAGAGTGCTTCCCAGTATGCCACACTTCTTCAATTATATGAGAAAAATTAACAACCATGAATGGACAAAAAATATAATAGCCACTTAAATTGAATTCCTTAAAAGGTATTATGATAACTTTCACATTGAGATTATTTGTATGAAAATAGTTACTGAGTAAATTCAGTTTTTGCCTTGCTCTTCAATGGTAGAGTCCTTTAAAAGAATTCTTTTCTAGTATTTTGTGATCCTTCAGTTAGATTTCTCCCTCTCTGAAGGTTTCTGCAAACCAAAACTTCTGTGAATTCTAGATACAATACCAACTTTTGATTATCTATAAATCAAACCTAAAACTTGCCCTCACTTTGTAGCCCAAATATCTCTTATTATGTTTAAAAATCTCTCTCTCAGGCTCAGGATCATTGCCAGGTACTGCCCACTCCTATGCAAATTCCACTTCAGTCACCTTGTAATCACCTTGTGGTTCAGTCTGATGCTTGAACTTTTTCTGGATCATAGCCCACCATCTGGATTTCTGCTCTCTTGTGAGTATAGTTTCTGTCCTGGGCCACTGCTCAGTTGTTAATTAGTGACACTTTCTACAAGCAAAATGTCCTACTTATAATCATGTACACTATGAATGATTTTTTTTTTTGGTCCCATCAGCAATAACTGTCAAACATCCTTCATTACAAGTCCCTTATGCTAATTTTCTGTTTTAACAATATGTAATCTCCACATTAAGAATGAGAATTGCTAGCACTTTGGCTAGCTAATGGGACTTCTCTGTCCTCTTTGTAGAGAAAGAATTGAAATATGAACATTGAATAAACAGAGGAATTGGATGGTTAAGGTCACACACCAATGTTCTAGATTTGCCAGCCACAACCAACCAGCTGTCCAAATATCCATGCTTTATTGCACACCAGCAAGTTCTCCTAAACTGTTTACAGGTCCAACTCCAAACTTACAGCCCAGCCAGACTCCAAACAAAGTAAAACCAAACCTTCACACATAAAAAGGGGGAAACAGTGTGAGACCAATTAAAACAAATTGACAATGAAAGCAACAGCTGAATGTCAACATGTTCTGCTCTGTTAATAGCATGCCAACAGGGTGATTTTAGCGGAATAAATGCACTCCAAAGGGACAAAGAAATCAACATCCCAGTGGGAATGAATGGCCTACCTGAGGCTGCCTTCTTCCTTTAATGGTGTGCTTGATATTAATGAGAATGCAAGGAACTAACTTTTTTTCTGTATTTCCAGGTCTCAACCTATGGTACCATTCAAAGGAGAAGCTCTTTGTTCACCTTAATGCAGGTTAAAGTTTGTGTTTAAAAAATGGAGTTTTGTTGTGGAAGGCTTAATGGAAAACAGTACTGAAGTTAATAGAGCTTTTACTGTTCTTCCTATCAGGACAATCCTTTCTTCCTTTCTAAAATCTCATGATTTTTTTTGGAGGGAATCAAGTAAAATCATATAGGTAAAAGTGCTTTAAAAATCAAAATACTGTCAAATATGAGCTATTGTTACTACTAACAAGAATCATTTTTATTATTATCCTCATTTCTTATTTGGTAGTGTTTCAATAGAAATGACCCTAGGAAAATTTGCTATACAACTATTATCTTTTATGTTTAACATTTCACAAATGACTGAACAAGTGGATAAAATAATTGATTTTTTGTAATTGAATATGAGAATTGAGATATAAACTCATCGTCTGTAGGTTCACTAAAAACAATTGCAGGATAACTCTAGTAACAAATACAAAATAAGTGCTCCATTCTATTCCTACATAGTTTTGATTTCATCTATTTCTCTGTCTATGTTTCCCTCTGTGTCTCTGCCTCTGTGTATCTCTGTCTCTCTGTTGTTTTTTTTTTTTTTGTCTTTCTGTCTCTGTCCCTCTCTATGACTCTCTGTCTTTATCTCTCTCTTTGTCTCTCCATATCAATATCTCTCTCCCTCTCTTTTTCTGTTTCTCTTTCCTTCTTTCTTCCCCATGTCTTCATTTAACACAGATATAGGAATATTTAGTATGGTACGTTAAAAATATGCTTTTTCATCTCTTATGGGCCAATGTTATGTTTAGATGATATGATGACAGTTTCAACCATTATGATACTCTAAATTCCACTAGAGTTGATTTGTTGAATTTTCAAGAATTTTTAGGCATGATAATAACCTAATTATTATACTGAATAAAATACAAGGTGGCCAAGTTTTAAAGGTAGAACAATATACCTAGTTGTAAAAGAAAGAGAAAATGCCTATTCAATATATGTTTAGCCAGTCCACACTTGTGATATCACCAGAGCAGGGAACTTCAAGTGAGCTTATTCCTTCCTATGATCCAGAACAGTAATGTGTTCTCCAATTTGTAGTTTAATGTATTGTCTGAGAATTGGTGACCAGTTCAGCTATTTCTCCAAGGTCACTCAACTAGTATGCAGCAGATGCATGAACTTGAATTGAGATCATCATTGATTTCAAAGCCAGCTTCCATTTAATAAACCACTCCATTTTCCATTATTTTATAGGTTAAGGGAAAATTTAGCTGCAGAAGAATCATGCTATCCACTTTTCACCACCATCCTGACCTGAAGATAGAAGCAAAGGTAGATTTTAAAAAATTGATTCAGGCCATGCATTTTCAGCCAGCCTGATTATTGTTTTAGGTGAGAATTCATATGGTAACAAATTTAAAGAATCCTAAAGAAATTATTCTAAGCATTAACATGTTCCCAACCCAGAGAAAATATATGCTCCCTATATCAGAAACTATAAAGTCATAATCTAAAAACTTCTATTAGAAATAATAACTAGGAGAACACATTGTTAAAATATCAAGGCCACCTTTCTCCCCTTTTTTTTTCAGCCCACCAACTTACTGTACTAATTGCCTATAGGATGACATGTGTGAAAAGGACTCTCTTCATACCATTTTTTCTTAACTAAAAAAAAAAAGTCATGACATCAATTTTTCCCCTTAACAATTGAAAGGTTTTTTTTTTTTTTTTTTTTTTTTTGGTGAGGAAATAATAGCAGAATTCTAAGTTGTAGTAGAAATTACATAAAATGGAACAAAATCCTTGAAGACAATTTGCCAACATGTACTAAATCATGCATGCAGAATCAGTTCAATTTCTTTTTTAAAATATTTATTTATTTGTTTTAAATACACTTTGCTTTATGAATCGTGGGAGAGATAAATCAAACAAGAGGGAAAAACCATGAGAGAGGGGGAAAAAAAACTGAACATAGTATGTGTTGATTTACAGTCAGTCTCCATATCTGAATGCAGATAGCTCTCTTCATCACAAGACAATTTGAACTGGCCTGAAGCATCTCATTATTGAAAAGAGCCAAGTCCAACAGAATTATCATCATATAATCTTTATGTTGCCATGCATAATGATCTCCTGGTTCTACACACTTCATTTAGCATTAGTTAATGTAAATCTCCCAAAGCTTCTCTGAAATCATCCTGCTAATCATTTCTAATAAAACAATAATATTCCACTACCTTCATACACCACAACTTATTCAGCCATTCCCCAATTAATGATCAATTTCATTTCTTGATGCATAACAGGTTAAATAACAAGTGTATGGGTGCATATACTTAGATGAATCCAAAGTCACTTTCTTCAAGACTTCTAGGTTATAAAAACCCCCAATTAAATATCAAATTTGAAATTCTAAAGATAAAAGGGAAGACTAATAAAACTGAAATTTAGAAAACCATTAAATTAATAATTAAAATTACAAGTTGGTTTTATGGGGAGAAAAAAAGATTAACCTTTATTTAATTTGATTAGAAAAAGAAAAAAAGAAAATCAAATTGTTAGTATCAAAAAATGAAAAAGGTGAACTTTCCACCAATTAAGAACAAAGTAAAGGAAAAATCAGGAATTATTTTGCCCAGATGTGTACCAATAAATCTGATAATCAAAATGAAGTAGATGAATATTTACAAAAATATAGATTGTCCATTTTAACAAAGGAGGAAATGAATTGCTTAAATAGTCCCATTTTAGAAAAAGAAGTTGAACAAGCTATTAATCAATTCAATAAGAAAAAATGTCTAGGGCCAGATGGATTTACATGTGAATTCTAAAAACATTTAAAGAACAATTAATTCCAATACTGGGCAAATTATTTGGAAAAATAGGGAAAGAAGGAATACTGCCACATTCCTTTTATAACATAGATATGGTGCTGATACCTTAAATAGGTATGGTCAAAACAGAGAAAGAAAATAATAGACCAATTTCTGTGATGAATATTGATGGAAATATTGATAGAAAAAATAAAATAATAGCAAAGAGATTACATCAAGTTATGCCCAAGATAATGCACATGACCAAGTAGGTTTTTGTTTGTTTGTTTTGTTTTTTAAACAGGAATACGAGACTGATGTATTATTAGGAAAACTATTAGCATAATTGATTATATCAGTAACCAAATTAACAGAAATCATATGATTATCTCAATAGATGGCTAAAAAGCATTTGATAAAATGTAACATCTGTTTCTATTAAAAACATTACAAACATAGAAATAAATGGGATTTTCCTTAAAATGATCTATTTAAAACCACCAGTAAGCAATATATGGAATTGAGTGTAAACTAGAACTATTCTCAATAAGAAAAGGGTGAAACAAGGTAGATCACTATCACCATTGCTATTCAATATTGTATTAGAAATAGTAGCTTTAGCAATAAGAGAAAAAAAAAAGAAATTGAAGCAAGTAAAATAGGTAATGAGGAAACTGGATTTTGACTTTTTGCAGATGATATGATAGTATACTTAGTAAATCCTAGAGAATTAACTAAAAACTACTAGAAACAAACAATTGACAACATTTAGCAAAGATGCAGAATACAAAATAAATCCACATAAATTATCAGTATTTCTACATGTTACCAACAAAGTCCAGCAGCAAAAGATACAAAGTGAAATTTTATTTAAATAACTGCTGGTAACACAAAATATTTGATAGTCTACCTGCCAAGGCAAAGTCAGGAACTATATGAACACAATTACAAAACACTTTGCACACAAATAAAGTCTTATCTAATCATATGGAAGAATATCAAGTATTCATGGGTAAGCTGAGTTAATATAATAAAAATGAGAATTCTACCTACTTATTCAGTGCCATACCAAACTCCCAATAAATTATTTTACAGAGCTAGAAAATTAGTAACAAAGTTTAACTGAAAGAACAAAAGGTCAAAAATTTCAAGGGAATTAATGAAAAAAAATATATAGTTGTACCAAACCTAAAACTATATTTTAAATCAGGTGTCATCAAAAACATTTTGAACTGGCTAAGAAATAGAGCAATTGATGAGTGGGATAGGTTAGGTTCACAATACACAGTAGTCAATAATTATAGTAATCTTGTGTTTGATAAATCTAAAGACCTCAGCTTCTGGGATAAGAACTCACTACTTGACAAAAATTTCTAGGAAAACTGGAAATTAGTATGGCAGAAACAAGATATTGACCAATACCTAATACCCTAAGGTGGAAATTTGTTCATGATTTAGACATAAAGAGTGAAACTATAAGCAAATTTGAATAAAGAATAATCTACTTCTCAGATCTGTGGATAAGGAAGATATTTGTGGCCAAAGAAAAATTAGAGTACATTATGGAATGCAAAATGGAAGATTTTGATTATATTAACTAAAAAAGTTTTTGTACAAACAAAACCATTGCAGACAAGATTAGAAGGTAAGCAATAAATTGGGGTGGGGGGAGGGCAGAATTTTATATACAAGGGTTCTGATAAAGATCTCATTTCTAATATATATAGAGAGAAAGAACTGAATCAAATTTATAAGAATATAAGCCATTTTCCACTTTATAAAATGATCAAAAGTATGAAGAAACAATTTTAGAAGAAATTTAAACAATTTCTAGTCATATAAAAAATGCTTTTAATCATTATTGATCAGAGAAATGCAAATTAAGACAACTCTGAGATACCACAATACACTTCTCAGATTGGCTAGGATAATAGAAAAACACAATGATGAATATTGGAGAGGATATGGAAAAAACTAAGTCACTATTACATTGTTGGCAGAAATGCAAACTGATCCAACTAGTCTGGAGTACAATGTGGAACTATGCCCAAAGGGCTATCAAATTGTGCATACCCTTTGATGAAGTAGTTTCTCTACTGGACCTGTATCCCAAAGAGCTCATGAAAAATGTAAAAGGACCCACTTGTGCAAAAATATTTGTAGTAGAACTTTTGTAGTGGCAATGAACTGGAAAACTGAGTGGATACCCCTCAATTGGAGAATGGATGAATAAATTATGGTTTATGAATATTAATATTATAGAATATTAATATTCTATAAGAAATGATCAGCAGGATGATTTCTCTGAGACCTGGAGAGATATATATGAATTGATGCTAAGTAAAATGAGGAGAATCAGGAGAACATTGTACCCAGTAACAGCAAGATTATATGATGATCAATTCTGATGGACATGGTTCTTTTCAAAAGCAAGGTGATTCCGGACATTTCCAAAGCTCTTGTGATGAAAACAGTCATGAAACTCTCTTCACAAAAAGCACATATAGACAAAAAAAGATCCTGTTTGTTATCCTGAGTACAGATGATTGGGGGGTGGAGGGAAAATAACAGCCCTGGAGACAGGGACACCCCAGAGAGATGAATGTGGAGACTGAGTGAGAATCACAACATAGTATTTCCTTTTTTGTTTTATTTCTCACTTTTTTCCTTTTTAATCTGATTTTTCTTTTGCAGCATGTTAATTGTGGAAATATGTCTAGAAGAATTGTACATGTTTAACACATAGTGGATTACCTCTCTCCTTGATCAGGGCTCAAATATCTATAAACAGATCTCTTAAAGAACCTTAATCAATACTATGATTAGAAATTAGTAGGGACCATAGACACCCTTTTTTTCAGTTTAGGCAGGTATATGGGTAGTAGCCAGCACTGATTGGTCAAAAGACAAATGAAGCAATGGAAAAAAACAAAAAAACAAAAAAAAACAGTGGGTTTGGATTCAAAAGATCTAGATTCAATTTATGCTTCTCTTAACTACTGTCTCAGGTTTAAAAGTAGCGGGTTAATATCTGTAGTATCTGATAATTGTTAGGATAAAATAAGATGATGTGAGAATGATGAGGGTATATATGAAGACCTTCCATAAAGCTTGCCAAGATAGAAGACTGAATGAGATGATCAGAGTTGCAATACAATTAGAAGGTTATTTGGCAGGTATGTATGGTATAGATTGGGGGGGGGGGGGGAGGAAAAGAGTTAGGACAATAGATTTAGAGGTGAAAAGAACCTTAATGGTCTAATTCAACCCTTTGGTTTTATATATGGGAAATTCAGGCCACAAAAATTTAAATGAACTTCACAAGATCACCCAGCTAGTAAATGACGCAATCTAGATTGCAACCTAGGTCCTCTGTTTCCAATTCAACTCTTATTTCACCAAATCATATCTGGGACAGTAATAGTTCTACTAATATGTCTAACAGAAAGTGAGAACAGGGCAATGATGGGGATTTTTTTTTCCCTTATTATATATGCACACTGACCTGTCACGTATTTGGAAGGAAGTGTTGGAGTATTGGCTATACTTGTGAATGACAGTGATTCCTATGTGGATTATAGCACAATGGAACTCAAAGTATGATAATTTGAAAGACTGGAATATATCCAGATGTCATGTGTAGAAAGGTTCATGAGTATTACTATCTTAGAAAACATCTGTTCTGATGTCTACACTGTCATTTTATGTGTTGAGAAAAGAATTTTATGGTTTCTTTAAAATAACATTTTGCTTTGATATATTAAAATTCTAATAACTTGACTTTCAAGGCACTGTGAAAACTTCATTTTAAGCAGGGCTGCCTGTGATTGATATATTGCTATTACTGGGCTGATATATAGAAATTATTTTATAATTTTAAATCATCTAATCTCTAAACAAACCACTCCCCTGAAAAATACATCATTTATATTTAAAAACAAATATTTGGGTTATATATGAAATTTCCAATGAAAGAAAGAATGATTGAATTAAGTATTTGTTATGATAAGATGTGTATATCACTGTAAAATGCACTGGCAATACAAAAAGAAAAGCAAGATAGTCCCTGGATTTCTAGGAATTCATATCTAATGAGGGAGATAAGACATAAGTAAGGTTTCAGCTGCAAGTCAGATAGGAAAGTCCCCATGTACTTTAGGAAGCAGAATAAAAATAGATATTAATGTTTCATCTTTAATGTCATTTCATTGATAAAATTATATCAATTTCAGACAGTGACAGAGATATTGGTGGCAAGATTTTTTTTTCTGAATTTCTAGGATTATGGTTGTAATATCTGCAGAAGTAGTTCCAGCTGCATCTCTAGAGGAGATGTTTCCCAGGGCACTGGGCTAAATGTAGTACAACTTCCAAGACTCTTAAATTCAGAGTCCTAAAGTGTCTCTACCAATTTTGAGGGATGATAGTAATCATGGTAGTGCCTGACTCATATAGACTTTTCTCTCTCTCTCTCTCACATTGTCTTATGGCATCTGCCTTACATGTGGCAATTAATCAATTGAGCAGGATAGCTGAATCCTTCTCCTCAGTGGTTATTTCCCCTGATAATAATGTCAAGGTCTATACTGGTGGTTTGGACAGTATTGTCACATCTTGGGATCTTTGCTTATTTAATTATTGGTGTTAGTAATTGGGGAAAGTGAGGTCCCCTTCCACTATGCCTTTTTTTGTCTTAATAATGATTGTGGGGATGGACTAGAAACAAATCTGATGATTTAAGGCATTGTTTTCCCTATGGCTCTGGGGTTTGGTTCTGGTCTGTCTCTTTTAGGGTCAGAGGGAAGATGATATCAATTTGGTGAGCATAAGTATGGTAAATTAACTTGCCTAGTACAAGCTAGCTACTCTCTTCTCCTTCTTCCTCTCTTTCTTTTCCCTCTCCCTCTTCCTTCCTTTTCTCTATTTTTCTCTCTCTCGCATAGTGTGACTGCAGCATCAGTTAGATGGGCCTGCCTATTCTGTGAGAGTTGAGAGTTTGTGGAGATAGCTAAAACTTTCACCAAAGTGGCTTCCCCGAATAACAGCTATAAAGGCAACTAAATAAATGTAGTATTTTGTTTTCTTTCACTGAACCAGTTTTAATGACACATCCTTAGAGAGCATTTTCCTCTCATTTTCCCTTTCATTTTCAAAAGTTTGAGGCTGATGGAATAAGAGGTATTTAGAAAGGACTGATTCTCTTTTCTTAGGTATCCATTTATTCTAAAACAAGAAGTTTATGTTTAGACCACTCTCTTAAGGGAAGAAGATATTTAGTAGTTCTTCCTATGACAAAAGTGTTAGCTTTTACCTAATTACCCTGCAATATCCTTCAAACATTTCACATTTGTAGAAGGCTTTGTGATTTTCAAAGCATTTTCATGCTATTCTGTTGCTATTAGATGCTCTAATCAGTACCATTTCAAGATAAATTTATGATATGCTTTAAAAAAAACAGATGAGTGGGAAGCTGATCAACATCACAAAGAGACAGAAATCTTTTCCTTGGCAATTTAGAGAATTCTAATTACATTGAGTAAGATGTCATCTATAGTTTTAAAAAGAGCTGAAAAAACTTCAACCCAAAATCCTTTAAATGATCCTTAAGACAAAGGACTGGATCCATTAAATGAGATAAAGGGTTTACTCCAAGAAAGGCTTATAAGATCACTTAATCATAATCTTCCAGTAAAGCTGAAAGTGGTCTCAGAAGCTATCTGATGCAAGGTGAACAAGATTGATGTCTATCTCTAAAATAAAGATAATTAGCAAAGTGACCTAGGAGAAATTTATGATCCATTGCTGCATCATCCCATGAGTAGTTCAAGTAGAATATTATTGTTGTTCTCTTGTAGTTTTGTGATAGAGTGGGACTGAATAGTGGATATGAAGTCAGGGGTCTTCAATGAGTCATACTTTAAGGTGCTAAAATAAAATGTTAGACATTATATGTTTTCAGTATTGGCTGACCAAATCTTCCATTCCTAGGAGTGATCCAAAATTCAATTACTCTTTAAGATGATGAGACTTCTTGTCTCACAAGCATAATCCACTAATTAAATTTCATCCAAGACATTCCCAAAACAATGCCTGAAACTTAGTAGGCATTTTTATGAATTACTAATTGTTTATTCATGGATATGAGTAAACTTATTTTAGACCCTTTTAAGGAAGACTATTTCAAATATGAGGACTTCAGATGACTTTATTCCACTGTTATATATCCCTCCTCACAATAGACCATTCAAATGCTACCATTTTCATCAGTATTTGCCATGCCTTCCAGAAAAATAATCATAAAAATAAATATTTGGGGTTCATTTTTTAAACAAGCCCAAGTATTGACTACCATGTCCAGAAAAAAAAAATAAATAAAAGATAAATGGATATAAGGGATAATATTGCAAAAATTAGAGCTCTCTCTTATTGAGAGAGTGAGAGAAAAATATATTTAATGAACTTTACTATTATGTCACCCACAGTCTCTTATTAAGCATGCCACACTCCAAATCTGTTGGGAAAAAGAAACCTCAAAATTTTATGAAACTTGGCAACTTCAGAAATAAACCTTAATAAATGGAAATTTTCCATCTTTCAAGAAAACAGCCCATTTTGAATTGAAGGGTTCTGACCCATTAATAAAGAAAAAGTTACTGGATCATGTGACTCATTGGAGACCATATTTTTGCAAGAATATTCTGTCTTATTCAGTTAGTTAGTCAAAATCATTCATTGAGAATGGAGCCAAGACAGAAAAGTAAAAGGCTCAGGGACTCACTTGAGATCTGTCAAATCCCCTACAAACAACTTTAATAACGTAGCTCAAATCAAATAGTTGAGCAAGACAACCAATAAAATATCACAATTAAAAATTTTTCCAGCACACAACAACTCAAATGACTAGGAAATGTCTGTCTCAGATGGATAGTGTTTTGATCTGAAGACCAGTGCAGACAGAGCTGTACAGGCTACATTGGGACACCAATAACAGTCCTTGGAGGCAGTTCAACAGAAGCAGCAGGATATTTGACTCATCTTAAGGAGATTACATGAGACCCTTTTTTGGCAATGAGTTCAGAGCCCAACCATAGTTCTTGCATGGAATTCTAGAGCTTAGAAAATCATTAGCTCACTAATGCTTGTGTTCAGCAATAGACATGCAGGGGCCATACAATGCTTCAAATAAAAATATAAATTGATCAAAACCCCAAAAAGAAATCCCAGAAGAACTGGAAAAGGATTTAAAAAGTCACAAATATGACTTCTTGGTCAGACCCAAGATGGCAGAGATGACACACATTTCTCTCTGATCTTCTCCTACAACCCCCAGAGGAATTAAGCAAATCTTGCCTCTGAATTAGCTCTGGACCAGCAGAACCCAAGATATTGAAAGGGCAACAAATTACCAGCAGAAGATAATTTCAAAGAGCTCCAGCAAAGGTCTGTTTTAATTGGGAACAGGAAGGCGGCAGCTAAGTGCAAACAGCTGAGTACAAAACTAGCGTAGACAGGATAGAGTCCTGGGGTGGTGCAAACTCAGTGGGATGGAAAATCTGTGTGATAGGATGGAAAATAAACCGGAACCATTCCCAATAAAATCAGGCATGAAACAAGATTGTCCACCCTCACCATTAGTACTCAATATTTGTGTCATGAATGTTAGCTTTGGCAAGAGAAGAAAAAGAAATTAAAGCAATTAGAATATGTAATGAGGAAAGCAATTATCATTCTTTGCAGGTAATATGATGGTATACTTAAAGAATCCTTGAGAATCAACAAAAAAGCTACTAGAAACAATCCAGAAATTTAGCAAAGGTCCAGGATACAAAATCCACAGAAATCATCAGCATTTTAATATATTACCAACAAAATCCAGCAACAAGAGGTACAAAGAGAAATTCCGTGTAAACTAAATATAGATAATATAAAATATTTAGCAATCTACCTACCAATGCAATAGTCAGGAACTACACAAACATATTTACAAAGCATTTTCCACAAAAATAAAGTCAGACTTAAGCAATTGGAAAAATATCAAGTGCTCCTGGATAAATCGAGCAAAAAATAGATTAGTTTAGTTAGTATAACTAATCTATTTATTTAGTGCTATACCAATCAAACTCCCAAGAAACTATTTTATTTATCTAGAAAAAATAAGCAAAAAAAATCATCTGGAAGAACAAAAAGTCAAGAATGTCAAAGAAATTAATGAAGAGAAAAGCAAATGAGGATGGCCTAGCTGTACCAGATATAAAACTATATTATAAAGCAGCACTCATCAAACCACTTGATACTACCTAAGAAATAGAGAAGTTGTTCAATGGAACAGGTTCAGTTCACAGAATAAAATAGTCAATGACTATAGCAATCCAGTATTTGACAAAAATAAAGGCCCCAGCTTTTGGGATAAGAATTCACTATTTGACAAAAACTGCTGGGAAAATTGGGAACTAGTATGGTAGAAACTAGGCATAGACCCACACCTAATACTGTATACTCAGTTAAGATTGAAATAGGTTCATGATCTAGACATAAAGAATGATATTATAAACAAATTAGAAGAACATAGAATAGTTTACCTCTCAGTTTTGTGGAGGGGGAAGGAATTTGTGACCAAAGAAGAACTAGAGATTATTATTGATCACAAAATACATTATCTTGATTACATTAAGTTAAAAAGGTTTTGTACAAACAAAACTAATGCAGACAAGATTAGAAGGGAAGCAATAAACTGGGGAAATACTTTTATACCCAAAGGATCTGATAAAGGCCTCATTATATATTTTAGAAATAAGACCTTGTTTAGAAATGAGAATTGACTCAAATTTATATTTCAAGCCATTCTCCAAATGATAAATAGTCAAAGGACACAATTTTCAGATGAAGAAATTAAAGCTATATTGAGTCACATGAAAAGGTGTTCCAAATCACTATTGATCAGAGAAATGCAAATTAAGACAACTCTAAGATACCTCTACACACCTGTCTGAGTGGCTAAGATGACAGGAAAAGATAACAACAAATGTTGGACAGGATGTGGGAAAACTGGGACACTGATACATTGTTGGTGGAACTGTGAATGGATCCAACCATTCTGGAGAGCAGTTTGGAACTAGGCTCAAAAAGTTATGAAACTGTGCATACCCTTTGATCCAGCAGTGTTTCTACATGGATTATATCCCAAAGAGATCTTAAAGGAAGGAAAGGGACCCATATGTGCATAAATATTTGTGGCAGCCCTTTTTGTATTGGCAAGAAACTAGAAACTGAGTCGATGCCCAGCAATTGGTGAATGGCTTAATAAATTATGGTACATGAATGCTATAGAATACTATTGTTCTGTAAGAAATGACCAGCAGGATGATTTCAGAAAGGCTTAGAGGCCTTGACTCATCTTAAGGAGATTACATGAGACCCTTTTTTGGCAATGAGTTCAGAGCCCATGATGCTAAGTGAAATGAGCAGAACCAGGAGATCATAATACACGTCAACAACAAAATTGTACAACAATCCATTCTGATGGACATGGCTATCTTCAACAATGAGAGGATTCAAACCAGTTCTACTTGTTCAGTGATGAAGAGAGTCATCTACACCCAGAGAGAGAACCGTGGGAATAGTGTGGAACAAAACATAGCACTTTTACTCTCTCTATTGTTATTTGCTTGCACTTTGTTTTCTTTCTCAGTTTTTCTTTTCCTTTCTTCTTGATCTGATTTTTCTTGTGCAGCAAGATAAATGTATAAATATGTAAACATATGTTGGATTTAACATGTATTTCAACATATGTAACATGTATTGGAGTACCTGCCAGCTAGGGGAAGGGGTGGGGAGAAGGTAGGGAAAATTTGGAACAAAAGGTTTAGCAAGGGTCAATGGTGGAAAAATTACCCATGCATATACTTTGTAAATAAATAAATAAATTATTTTTAAAATAAATTAATTAAATTAAAAAAATACAAAGATGGTGGGAAAATTGGGGAAAGAAATAAAACAATGCAAGAAAATCATGAAAATTATTCAAGAGCTTGGGAAAGAAAGCACAAAAATGCCAAAGAAAATACTACTTTAAGAAATTGAAGTCAAAAAGTGATCAAAGAAACACCTCAAAAAACCCATCTTAGAGAAAAATTCCTTGAAAAGAATTGGACAAATGAGTAAAAAAAAAAAAAAGTATGAAAATTCATCAAAGTAAGATTGGAATTGACCAAATGGGAAAGGATGTAAAAAAGCTCACTGAAGAAAACAATTCCTTTTTTAAAGAGCATTTTTAATTTATTTTTAAAATATACATTTCCTTACAAATAATGCTAGACAAGAAAAATCAGAACAAATGGGAAAACCATGGGAGACAAAAAAAAAAAAAAACAGAAAAAAAGAAATGAACATATGCTATATGTTGATTTACATTCAATCTCCATAGTTCTTTTCTGAATGCAAACAACATTTTCTACCCCAAGTTTATTGGGATTGCCTGGGATCACTGAACCATTGAGAAAAACCAAGTATTTCATAGTTGATCATCATACATTTTTGCTATTACTGTGTGCAATGCATTCCTGATTTTGCTCGTTTCACTTAGCATTAGTTCATGTAAATCTTTCCAGATCTTTCTAAAATCAGTTTGTTCATCACTTTTTATAGAATAAAAATATTCCAATACCCCAACATATTCAGCCATTCCTAATTGATTTGCATTTACTCATTTTCCAATTCTTTGCTGCCACAAAAATAGCTGCTAAAAACACTTTTGCACATGTGGATCCTTTTCCCTCCTTTATGATTTCCTTGGGATATAGACCTAGTAGTGACACTGCTGGGTCAAAGATCATTCATACTTTATAGTCCTTTGGGCATTGTTCCAAATTGCTCTCCAGAATGGTTGGATCATTTCACAATACCACCAACAATGCATTAGTGTCCCAATTTTCCCCCATCCCTTCCAACATTTACCATTATCTTTTTTTGTCATCTTAGACAACCTAAGAAGTATGGGGTGGTAGAAAATAATTCCTTCAAATAATTAAAATTGAACATGTTGAAGCTAATTACTCCTGAGACATAAAGAAACAACAACAACAACAAGAACAACAAAAAAAAATCAAAAGAATGAAAAAAATAGATGACAACGTCATAGCTCCTAGAGAGATCTTTTAAAAAGTATTGGATTATCTGAAAATCATGATCCTAAACAGAGCCAAACCATATATCAATAAATTATCAAAGAAGATTGCCTTAATTTTCATGAACCAGATGGTAAAAGAGGAATAGAAAGATTTAATCATATTATTATGTCTTGAAAGAGATCCCAATATGAAAACTCCCAGAATTATGATAACCAAACTCCAGAGCCCCAAAGTCAAAGAGAAAATATTGCAAGCAACTGATAAGAAACAATAAAAATATTGTAGGCCATAACACAAGGTTAACACAAGATAACACAAGATATAATAGCATTTTTTATTAAAAGTTTGGAGGATATGGAAATTTCAGAGGGCAAAGGAATTAAGATTACAATTAAAAAAAAAAAAAAAAAAGACTACCAAAAAAAAAAAAAAACTTGAGTATAATACTTCAAGGGAGAATGGATATTCATCAAAATTGATGACTTTAAAGTATTCCTGATGAAAAAAATAGAGAATTAAATAAAAATAATTACTTCAAAATATGTAACAAGAAAAACAACAAAGAGAAATAATAAGATATCCTGTAAAGTTAAACTATTTACATTCCTATTTGAGAAGATGATTTCTAAGAACTTTATCATTATAGAACAGAAGAAATATAAATAGAAAAATGAAAAAGATTTGATTCAACTATAATAGAATAATTTTAAAATATAATTAAAGAATGAGAGAGGATTTGTGGGGAGAAGAGGGAAGGAGGGGTAGAATGACATAAGTCATTTCACATAAAAGAGGCACAAAAGAAAGAGCTTTTGTAATGCAAGAGAAACTAAGCAAAGCAGAGATTAGAGAACAATTTAATAGTTTATTAAATGGAGAGATTTTCTGGGACCAAATGATCCATGTTTGGTCCCAGAGATGAATGAGACTATCATCTCAAAGAATCCAGTGCTGAGTATTAGACAGCAAGATTTTTATAGGATAACAAAAACAATGACATAATGGAGGAGGTACGAGGATGGGGATGACCTGGTGGGGGAAGGCACCTAGGATGACACAATAGAGGGATGGAGGGAAGTACTGGAGAGGTTACTGATATTCTAATGATGTCTAAAATGGATAGACCTTTATCCTGTCAAACATTAAGAAGGAATGATTATAGCCTAAAGATATAAAACTTTTATCTTATCAAACATTAAGAGGGAAAGGTTATAACCTGAGGCAGAGTAACTAAATAGGACAATTGGGAAACTGGGTCAGGAGGACATCAAAAGGGAACTGTGGCACAACAAATACTGCCCCAATCTTTATTTTGAGCTTCCAATTGCTTCCAAGCCTACCAAACATTGAACTAGCTCTAGCAGTGTGTGTGTCAGATCTCCTTATCAATGTGGACATTCCTGGAAAGTATACTGCCAAGGTAAGAGAACTTATACACAACATTCAGAACTTTACCATGTACTGTAACTAATGGTTCCACATATGAATGGTGTGGTACTGGCTGATGGAAGATGTGGGATTTCTTTGTGTTAATTGTTAGTCTAAAATTAGTTACAATCAGCAGATTTGAACTATACTTTCTTTCATCTCAGCTTTGGAGACTTCACTGAGTGCCCAGTTATCTGAATACAAAAAAATCATGTAACAACAATTCCTCTACTCCAACTTTGGTTTGTAGCCTTTTCAAATTGAAGAATTTAGGATCAGTAAGGTAGCTGATTTTGATTCTATGTATGCTCTCATTAAAGATATTTGACAACATAGCTGAAAACATGCTTAAAAATATGACAGCACACATACTTGTTTAACTCCATTGGTGACTGGGAAAGCTCAAGCACATTGGCTATTGTCCAGAACCTGGGCAAACATATCATCAAGAATTTGAAACTAGGCATTGATCCATTCCTAATACTTTATATCAAGATAAGGTTGAAGTGGTTTCATGATTTACACATAAAGAATAATATTATAAGCAAATTAGAAGAATAAAATATAGTTTAACTCTCAGATCTGTAGAGAAGGAAGGATTATGTGGCCAAAGAACTGGAAATCATTATTGAACAAAAAACAGATAATTTTAATTATGCTAAGTTAAAAAGTTTTTGTACAAACAAAACTAATGCAGACAAGGGAAGCAATAAATTAGGAAAACATGTTTAGATTTAGAAGTTCTGATAAAGGCTTCATTTCTAAAATATATAGAGAAATTACTCAAATTTATAAGAATTCAAGTCATTCTCAAATTGATAAAGGTCAAAAGATGTGAATAGACAATTTTCAGATGAAGAAATTAAATTCATTTCTAGTCATATGAAAAGGTGCTCTAAATCATTATGAATCAAGAGAAATGCAAATTAAGCCAACTCTGAGGTACCACTGCACACTTCTTAGATTGGCTAAGATGACAGGAAAAGATAATGATGAACGTTGGAGGGAATGTGGGAAAACTGGACACTAATACATTGTTGGTGGAATTGTGATGTGATCCAATCATTCTGGAGAGCAATTTGGAACTATGCCCAAAGGGCTAACAAACTGGGCATACTCTTTGATCCATCAGTTAGTCTACTGGGTTTATATCCCAAAGAAATCTTAAGGGGGAAGAGGGGGAAAGAGCAAGGAACCACATGTGCAAAAATGTTTGTGGCAGTCCTTTTTGTAGTGGAAAGAAACTGGAAACTGACTGGATACCCAGCAGTTGGAGAATGGCTGAATAAGTTATGATATATACATGTTATAGAATATTATTGTTCTATGAGAAATGATCAGCTGGGGCAGCGAGATGGTGCAATAGATAGGGTGCTGGACCTGAAGTCAGGAGGATCTGAGTTCAAATCTGACCTCACACACTTAATACTTTCTAACTGTGTGAACCTGGGCAAACACTTTACCTCAACTGTTTCAGCAAAAAACAAAACAAACAAACAAAAAAGATCAGCAGGATGATTTCAGAGAGGTCTGGATGGAGAGACTTACATGAACTGATGCAGGATGTCATTGTACACGGCAACAATGTGGCTCTTCTCACCAAAGATGATTGAGGCCATTTCCAATGATCTGTTGAGGAGATAGCTCTCTATACCAGAGAGAGGACTTTGAGAACCGAGTGTGAATCACAACATCGCATTTTCACTTTTTTTGTTGTTGTTTGCTTGCTTTGAGAACCGAGTGTGAATCACAACATAGCATTTTCACTCTTTTTGTTGTTGTTTGCTTGCATTTTATTTTCTTTCTCAGTTTTTTTCCTTTTTGATTTGATTTTTCTTGTTCAACAAGATAATTGTATAACTATGTATGCATATATTGGATTTAACATATATATTTTACGATGTTTAACATATATTGGATTACTTGCTATCTAGGGGAGGAAGTTAGGGGAAGAAGGGAGAAAATTGGAACAAAAGATTTTGCAATTGTCAATGCTGAAAAATTACCCATGCATATATCTTGTAAATAAAAAACTATAATAAAAAAGTAAAATAAGACAAAATAGTACAATAAATGTGTATAATAAAAGTTAAATCTAAGTCAAAGAAAAAAAAATTAGGAGAATAATGGATAATTTACCTAGAAGAACTAGATAACATTATGAAAGGCAAAATGGACAACTTTTATTACATTAAATTAAAAAGGTTTTGCACAAATAAAACCAATAGAAAGAAGATTAAATGAGAAGTACAAAGCTGGGAAATATCTTTACAGACAATATTTCTGATAAACGTCTCATTTTTAAAATATATAAAGAACTGTGATAAATTTGTAAGACTGTAAGTCGTTCTCTAATTGATAAATGGTCAAAGGATATGAATAGATGATTTTCAGATGATGAAATTAAAGCCATATATAACTATCTGAAAAAATGCTCTAAATCATTATTGATTAGAGAAATGCAAATTAAAACATCTCTGAGATCACCTCACACCTTTTAGATTGGTTAAGATGACATAAAAAGAAAGTGAGAAGTGTTGAAGAGGATGTGGGAAAACAGGTACACTAATGCATTGTTGGTGGAGTTGTGAAATGATCCAACCTTTCTTGAGAGTAGTCTGGAACTATGCCCAAAGGACTATAAAACTGTGCATACTTATTGACCCATCAGTGCCACTACTGGCTCTGTAAACTAAGGAAATCTTAAAGGAGGAAAAAGGACCCACACGTGTGAAAATGTTTGGAGCAGCTCTTTTTGTGGTAGCAAAGAATTGGAAAAGAGGTGGATGCCCATCAATTGGGGAATTATCTAACAAGCTATGGAACATGAAGGTAATGGAATGTTATTGTTTTATAAAAGATGAAGAAGAAGATGATTATAGAAAGGCCTGGAAAGATTTGCATGCACTGATGCTGAGAGAAGCAAGCACAACAAGGAATACATTGTACACAATAAGAGCAAAAATGTGCAATGATCAACTATGAAAAGCTTGGTTCTTTTCAGAGGTGCAGTGATACGAACCATTCCCAAAAGACTTTGGACAGAAAATGTCATCTACATCCACCAAAAGATCTAAGGTGATTGAACATGCCATGTTCACTTCTTTTTTTTTTTTTCTCTTCTATGGCTTTTCCCTTTTACTCTGATTTTTCTCTTCCAAAATGATTCATAAAGCAAAGTGTATTAAAAATAAATAAACTTACTCCCCCCAAAAAAGAAGTCAGGGAAACCTTGAAAATATCTGTCAATTAACTGTGAAAATATTCCTTCAGGTTCTAGGTTGAGCAGGGTTTCAGTATTCCATAATACCAGGATAATAATCATTTGTCACTTGGCCTTTGGAGTAATAACATGTTGTGGCAATGTTTGGGTCTGAATTAACAACAGCTTAGTCTCATTGATATGTGTATCCTCGCATTTTTATGTTTTTGAAAAGTGAATTAGTGAGCTATATTTTTATTTTAATATGGACTTCTGATTTTACTGATATAGAGAATTAACAAATGAGAAAACTCATCTACCAGTTCATATTCTTTATTTTACTAATTTGTTTATGGTATTTCCATAATCTAAATCATGTATAAATATAATGTATAAATCTAAAACATATATCCATATTTTTTCCTGAGGCAATTGGGGTTAAGTGATTTGCTCAGAGTCACACATCTAGGAAGTATTAAGTGTTTAAGACTAGATTTGAACTCAAGTCTTCCGTGACTTTAGAGATGGTGCACTAGCTACTGTGCCACTTTCCTGCCCCTTCATGTACCTATTTTGAATGCATTTGAGGATACAGTATGAGATATCAGTCTATGCCTAGTTTTTGGCATACTCTTTTTTTTTTTTAGGTTTCCCAGAAGTTTTTGATAAACAATGAGTTCTTATCCCAGAAACTGGAGTCTTTAGGTTTATCAAACAATAGATTACTGTAGTAACTGATTACGGCATCTTCTATATCTAACCTATTCCTCTGATCCACCACCCTATTTCTTAGCTTATTCCAAATAGTTTAGAAGATTGCTGCTTTGTAATATTGTTTTAGATCTGGTATGGCTAGGTTACTTTCTTTGAATTTTTTCATTAATTTAATTTTTTATCTTTTTTATTCTTTCACATGAATTTAGTTGTTATTTTTCTATCTCTGCAAAATATTTTTTGGTAGTTTGATATGACATTGAATTAATTTAGGTCAAATCATCATTTTTATTATATTAAATATCCTATCCATGAACAACTGATATTTTTCCAAAATTTTAGATATCACTTTATTTGTGTGAAATGTGCTTTGTAAATATATTCATACATTTCCTGGTATTTTCTTGGCAGCAAGAGTCCCAAAAATGCTATATTGTTTTCAATAAATGTAAATGGAATTTCTCTTATTGTTGTTTGTTGATGGGCTTTGTTGCTAACATTTAAAACTACTTCTCTTGAATCTTGTATTTAATGATTGAATTTTCTACTCAGAGCCTGAACAGTATATTTCAAAAAATTATCAAGAAAAACTTCCCTGATATCTTTGAATCAAAAGGCAAAATGGTAATTGAAAGAATCCACTGATTACTTCATGAAAGAGATCCCAAAATGAAAATTCCAAGCAATATTAAAGCCAAATTTCAGAATTATCAAGTCAGAAAGAAACAGAAAGACAGAAATACAAATATTTAGAGGCCATGTCAGAATTATAAAGGACCTAACATTTTCTCCATTAAAGGATCAGAGGACTTAGAATATCATATTCTAGAAGAAAGAATTAAATGGATTACAACCAATAATTAACTACCCAGCAAAATTCTTTCAGAAAAAAAGGTGGACATTAAATGAAATAGGAGATTTTCACATTTTATGTTTCACAGAAACAATACAATTATGTTTTGACCAATTCTGGTAGACATGGCTCTTTTTAACAAGGTAGTTCAGATCCATTCCAATGGTCTCTTGTGGAGAGAGCCATCTGCATCCAGAAAGAGGACTGTGGGGACTGAGTGTAGATCACAACATAGTATTTTCACTTTTTTGTTATTTGCTTGTATTTTGTTTTCTTTCTCATCTTTTTTCCTTTTTAATTTGATTTTTCTTGTGCAGCAAAATAATTAGGGAAATATGTATAGAAGAACTGCACATATTTAACATATATTGGATTACTTGCCATCTAGGGGAGGAGGTAAAAGGAAGAGAGGAAGAAAAACATTTGGAAAACAAAGTTTTGCAAGGGTGAATGTTGAAAACTATGAATATGTTTTGAAAATAAAAAGCTTTACAAAAATTAACATACAAATTATGTCATGAGTTTCTTTTTTTTTTTTTTTTTTTACCTTAGAGAGCTGGTTTTTGGTATTTACCAGGATACAACCAAAGAGGATTAAGACTTGGACCAGATTCTTCTCACAGTTGTGATGAAAATATTTTCTAACCATCAATTTACTAAATACACTATTTACATTATTACTTTTATTTCCATTATAATTAATAAGTTCAATAACTTTTTATGAAATAGATGTTTATGATAGCTTTAAAAATGTACTTAAAGAAAGACAAGTCTATATTATTAAATAGAGTCAAGTGGCATTTAGTACAATAATAAATTTAGACAAAGATCACAGAATTTGCTCCAGGGGATATACCCACATTTTCTAGGGAATGTGTCTATGCAAGTAAGCCCAGATAAAGAGACCACAAATAGTAAAGCATGCTTGGTTGATTTTTTTTTTAATTTCTGTTCTAACATTGAACCCACATATGACATATAGGGATTCTGATTGCCTTTTCACAAAGAAAACTCAGAATTCTTCATCTGAACCCAAGGAAAAACTGGAATTTTTAAAAAAGAAAACAAATAATAGTGAAAATAATCAATATCACATTTTACCTTAGCACTTCTGCTGGGGGGTTAATGTGACTAAAAAAAAAAAATTTAATTACTACTGAGGTTCAAGTTAAAAGTCTACATTAAGCTGTCCTTAAGTCTCTTGACTGCCCTTTACAGGTATTTAAGTACAAATGTGTTAGTTAATAGGGTCCTGCTACACAGTGATACAAATCTCCATGATAGGTTCTTTAAATTCTACTTTCAAAGTGCTTGAATTTACATTCCTTTATCAGAGAATCATTTAAAATAGCATAGTTTTAAAGGTGAGATTATAAAAAACAAACAAACAAACAGTAACATGGTAGGAAGAAGGCTGGTACTAGAGGAAAAAGGGAAGCTTCAGACAACATTGAGATCAACCTGGATGAACATGTGCAAGTATAACTTTTTTATTTGTATATGGAGATGTCACTACTTGTTCACCACAGTTTGAAAGACACTGCTTTCACTTTTTTTTTCCAATAGCAGTGTTTTGTTTTGTTTTAATTTAGACTTCTTTACAATTCTATCCTTATGGCTAAACTTATTTTTATAGGCTTCAAGAAGCTTTCCTTAACTGTTTTTCATTCCTGTTCTTTTCTTCTTTGAATTATTTCCTATTTATCCTATATATAGCTGACTATGTGTATATATAGGTATGTGTGAGAATATATGTGTGTCCTAATTATGTTCGAATGCTGTCTCCCCCATTAGATTGTAAACTCCTTGAAGGCAGAGACTATCTTTTGCCTCTTTTTGGATTCTCAGTTTAGCAGTCCCGGACTCATAGTAAGCCTTCAATAAATATTTCTTTATTGATTATTTAGGTTTCATACCAAGAATATCTTTATGCAATGACCTACATGATATAAGCAGGCAAATATTTTTAATTTATTTAAATTAATATTAATTTCAATTTAGTTAAATTTAATTTAATTGTCCATGGAAATGGACAGTTAGTACAGTCCATGGTAACAAATCTATTTACTTATTAAATAACTTCCTATTAAAAAGTAGAAAACAAAGCTTCTTTACTATGAGCTCATTGGCCTTAGTAGCAATCAAAACTGTCAAACATTTAGTGTTGTAAATACCTATTATGTGCAAGGGATTTCACTGAATAATGATATATTTTTTAAAATAACAATGTTTTTGCCTTCCACGAAGTTGTAGCATTTAATTCTTACTCAGCCAATCTACTTAAACCAGCAATATCCTTTTTTTAACTTGACTAGAGGAAAAGTGTAGGTAGATTGATGAGACAAAGAGAAATCCAATCAAGTAGGTCCAGGGACAAAAAAAAATTACAGAATAAGTCAAATCAAGTCACTAATCAGTTATTCATTATGTGTCACACATCATGCTAATCAGGGAACACAAATTCAAACAGACATTTTACTCAAATAACTTGCTATGGAAATACTATGGAAGAAAGCACACTAAAAAGAAGCTAAAAGGGGGGGGGGGGAGTAAGAGAGGATTGGTACCCATCAAGGGGACATGATGGACTCCAGAGAATCAGGAATGCAATCTGGAAAGAAAAGAGAACGTGGCTTGCTCAGGCATCCTCCTTAAATTGGAGGTTATAAAAGGAAATATCCTAACAGAGAAGATTCACCTGCAGGGCAGAAAGTATTTTTAATGGGGATAAATTCTGGAATAGAATGAACTTTCTCCCAAGATGGGGAGAGAAGTTTCAGTGGCATGATAAAGCACAGAAATTCGGGAATATAGCCTAGGCATCATAACAGGCTACATATTAGTAATCATTGCCTTTTCTATCAGATCCTCTCTTGGGAAAAGAGCTGAGCTAAAACAATATGAACTACTCATGGAATGAAACAGAACAGGCTGATGGCAAAAACTCAATCTTAAGGAAAAACTGAAGTCCAGGAAACTTAAGTGACTTGCCCATGAAATGTGGTCCAACATACTCATCTTCTAAATAGGGAAAGAAAGACTCAGAGCAGGTAATAAACTAAGGTATGAACTTGGTATTCTGATTTTAAAACCAGTATAATTTTTAAATGTACCATTATCTTGCCAACAGGGACCTGTAGGTTAATTTAAGACCAAAGTTAGAGAGCAATACTATGCAGCAGAACACACCCATATTTATCCAATCTATTTCTCCACCACTCCAAGCTGATATCCTATTTTACAGAAAGTATGGATAAGGAAGCTATTTGAAACTTTGTCCAATAACATTCCCTTTGGTAAAGTGATTTCCTGTTTTCTATTTCTAGCTTCTTCTCCTGTTTGGAGAAGGTTCTAAAAACTAAAACTGCACAAGAGAATACCAGAATTGCTAAGAATTCACCCATGGTTATGGTTCTGCTGAGGAACTAAGAAGATAGTTCTAATTTCTAAGTAAATAGATTTTTTATTTGACTACAGTATAGAAAGGGAACTAATGAATTGGTCTTGTTTCCATTAAGGTTAAATAACACCTGCATAAGTCTTTCAATAACCTTGAAACTAAAAGACAGAACAAGAAAAGTGGTTCCAAAAGAAATCTTTCCTCTTTAAAAACTACTTCCAAAATACAATAATTGTTATAGTAAATTAAATAATTAAATAACAGAAACATGATGGGATGAACTATCTCCAGAATCTTGCTAAATTAGGTGATATTTTAAAAGAAAAGAGAGAACCAACAAAAAGTCATTTGAGTTCAGGACATAAACTTAACTGAGGGGCTAAGAAGCTATCAATTCCCAGAAGTCAGAAGCAATTCAGTACTACTACTTTTGCAAGGAACTTTCAAGGAAATGGGAAAGAGGTATTGGAATGGGCCTTTCTAGTGAGTACATTTTAATTATCAGGATTTGAAAAATATGTTTATTTTTAACATTTTTAAAATTTTGAATTCCAAATCCCTTCGTTGTTGCCAGTCCTTCTCACACACATTAAGAAGACGAAAATGGCACCCATTATACATAGGAAGCCATGAAAAATGCATTTCTGTATTATCAGAAATGTTGCCAAAAGCAAAGAAAAGAAAAATAAAGTAACAAAGTCTGTCTGCAGAATCCATCAGTTTTTTTTTTCTCTCTGGAGGTAGATAGAATTTTTGATCATGAGTCATTTGGAAGTATCATGAATTCATGAATCATTATATGGATACGATTTTCACACTATTATTACAACATGCTGCTACTGTGAGCAATATTCTCTGCTTCTGTTCATTGAACTTTGAAATTAGTTCATAGAAGTCTTTCCAAGTTTTTTCTGAATTCATCCCCCTCACCATTTCTTATAGCAGAATGTTGTTACTGCTAACCCCTTGTTTTTGAAGAGACCAATGAAAGTACAATATTAGAGTAATGGGTATGTCTTGACATGCACATAATTTGGATTTAAGTGAGGTAGAGATGCATAAAGTCATTAGCCTCACTTTGTCTCTCTTCTAGAGTCATTTAATTTCAGTGGCAAGGAAAAAAAATCAATATGACCAGCAATGGCCTGGGATGTGGTGTATTATCTTGGTATGTTTGATATTTGCCCAAACTCTAAGCACTCCATAGTGACTGCTTTGATCACCTTCATGACCAATGAAATTTTTTTGGAAACAAATTGTTCTCATCATTCTGTCCTTTCAGTGGAAATATTCACATGCTTGGGGTAGACACCCTGCTAACTTACTAACAGGTTTGGTTCTTAGCCATTACATTCGATCTGGTTTCGCACCTCTGCTAAAGTGAGAAGTGGTTCCAAGGCATACTACAGCTACTTTGAGCCACAGGTGAAAAATTGTGACAAATGGATATCAAAGGCACATAAAAAGTTCTAAAAAAGGCTTGGGAAGTCCTCACACCAGAAATACTAGTTCTCCCTGAATATCTCAGATACTTCTCCAAAACAAACAAACAAACAAAAAATCAATAAAATCTCATCAAATGAGTAAATAAATGAAAGAATGAATAAATCATTACTTGAGGTAAAAATAAAACACAGGATTATTAGAAAGAGGGTCACAACTAGGGAAAATTGTCATTTTTTGCTGGATGATTCCCATATGTCCATCTCCAGCTCTGATTTCCCACAGAAGACTTTGAGGATTGGAAGGACCTAAGAAGTTATCTAATTCAATCTAAATACAAAGGGGAATCTATATGACAACTTAATGGAGCAAAGGGCCATGTAGTCAGTGTTTGAATACCTCCAGTTAGGAATGAAACCACCATTTTTCCTGAGCTCTAATTTCTTCCCTTCAAATGCCAGAGATTTCTCCATTTAAATTATAGTTCAAAACAGAAATAATTATCTTTTCCCCTAAGCCTAGCAGAGGTATCCCACTTCTTAACTTTCTTATTTCTATCAAAGAAACCCATGGATACCCCTTGAATATCAATTCTTCCTCACCTTAATCCAATTGTCAAGGCTAAACAATTCTGCCTCTAGAATATCACACACATATCTGTCTACTCTCCACCAAATAGGTACCTTAGTTTAGGCTCTCATTATCTCTTGCGGATATATCAACAGTAGATATTCATCTAAGGCAAACACTTAATCCCACTAATTCCATGCTCAAGAATCTTTAATTGCTTATATCCTTCAGATTAAAATAAACCTTTTAGGCACCAAAAGCCCTTCACAATCCATCCCCATCATTTCAAGACTGATTTCATATTACTCTTCCTTGTGCCTGTGGCCTTCCAGCAAACTAACTTATTTGTTATTCCTGATTATGATATTTGTCAACTGGATCAGAAATTGTGGGTAACTGAAGTTACCAGACCAGAAATAGGAAAGTCAGGAATCAAACAGAAGTTTAATTTCAAATGGAGGAAAATGTCTTGCAAGCAACAAGCCACATGTGCTGGAGCCGTACTACTGGGGAGGTGAGAGACCTCCTTTGGTATAGGAAGATCTCAATACTTAGACAGCCCTGACAATGAGGTATAACAGTAATAATGTGACAAGTTAGATTCATGGCAGGCCTTTTTGACCAGAAACAATTCTGGAATTTTACTCTGACTGAGATTATCTCAAGGATGAGCCCAAAATCTTGTTGTTATGCTAAGCTCAGGATACTGTCTGTTTGCTGGCCTTAGCTGTGGAAAACAGCTTTGAACTCTGATATACCCTCCCCTGTTAGAATATATGGGAGCTGTTGGAATACATACATGGGAGCCACCTGACAGTGGCTGCTGGAGGTCCAACCCAGACCTGCAGAATGAATCTCCTCTTGTGAGAGAATGATACAAGGAGATTGAGAGGCAATTGCTGTTCTCTGACTTTTCTCCTCTTCCTTCTGCCTCCAATTTATCTCATTCCCAGTCTGTAATACCTGTGTCAGCAAAGGCTGCCTTGCAGTTCCTTCAGGTGTTATGATCCACAGCTGTGGAGGCTCTAGGAGAATTGACCTGTCCCTTAACACTCCCCCATGCTTAGAAGGTTCTCTGTCCTCATCTCTATATTGTGGAATGCTTATTTTCCATTAAAATTTAACTCAGGTACTATTGGCTTCTCTAATCATCCCATCTTAGTGCCCATCTCCCACCCAAAAAATGTTTTTCACTTCATATTTACATATCTTGTATTGCTCTATTTGGGTTTATGCTGTTACCTCACAATAAATGTAATCTTTTAGAACATAAAATTACTATTTTGTTTTTATCCTGGTAATCCTGCCATAAGTTCTAGCATATACTCAATAATTTTTTGGTAAAAATTTAGTCTATTTAATATAATAATCATTTTCAGTGCAGAAATGTGAAATGATGTGAGAGGCAAAAAAGACTTAAAAGTCTTGCCTTAAAAGACTTGATCTCCAGTTAAGGATCTTAAGAGCTGTGTAATCTCAGACAAAGCATTTAATTTTTCTTAGTTTCAGTTTTCTCACATATAAAGCAGGAATTATACTTGTTATAATTATTCCTAAATGCATTTTTGGATGACACAGTGAGTAGTGCATATCAGGGAATTAATGAATGAAGAAGTATTTTATGCAGATAAAAAACCAAATGAGAGAAATTATTATCTTCTATTAATAACCAATTATTAAATTGGGATTAAAGCTTTTTCTTTCTATTTCCCCATTCATGGGCCAGCCCAGTAAATCAGTCAGTCACTGAAGAATATTGCTGATAAAGGATATTGTCCAAATCTCCCAGGAACATGCTCCTTCCTTTTAACCACACCCAGCTAGAAGAACCTACTCCTGTTTAGAGTATAAATAGAATCTTATCTGGGTGAATTCCAGCCCTAAAGCTTTGTCTAAGCTTTTGTAGCCCCCATTATGGAGAAAAGTAACCAGAGTGTCTGGGTAGAGATAGATTCCTTTATCCAGACTGTTGAAGGTGGCTTATGATCAAACCTTGTTCTCAGAAGAAGCTGAAAGCTTTTTGCCCACTCCTGCCTTGAAAGTCCACGTCTTCAAAAATTGCTCACCAAAGTTGATTTTTATTTGTCAGGGGGACTCCCTTTTATAAAGGTATTTAAACATTTGGTGATCTTTAAGATTTTGCCCTTGGTTACCAAGATAAACTAAAGACTATAAATTTATTATCAGCTAGCCTAATTAATGAATTGATTAATTATCATCCAGAAACTCTGCCTTGGGTTTTTTTATTCCTCTCACAAGATAGTTCCTACATTCAAGAGACTCTGCTTTAATTGTGGAAACTAAGTAACTAGCTAATTAGCTATTGAAAAATAAAATAATTGACTAACTAACTAGCTAGCTAACTATATATATATATATATATATATATATATATATATATCATCTGGAGGCCAATTGGAAAAGCCTAATGGCCTGTCTTAAGAGCATGTAGCAGCAAGACAGATAGTCAAGCATATTCTTTGAATACATTTCCATGGGTAAAATGATTTATTTCTGAAGTTGAACTATTTGAAAGTGCCAATTATTTTGGGGCTATGGTTCTAATATCAGAGAAACTGAGCAAGACAGAGATTAGAGACCAATTTAATAGTTTATTAAATGGAGAGATATACTGGGACCAAATGGATCTTGGTCCCAGGGCTGGACGAGACTATCATCTCAAAGAATCCAGCCCTGAGTATTAGACAGCAATATCTTTTATAGGATAACAAGAACAATGACATAATGGGGGAGGTACCTGGATGGGGGTAACCTAATGGGGGGAGGCCCCTAGGATGACACAGTGGAGGGAGGTACTGCAGAGGTTACTGATATTCTAATAATGTGTAAAATGGATAGACCTTTATCCTGTCAAACATTAAGAAGGAGTGATTATAGCTTAAAGATATAAAACCTTTATGTCATCAACATTAAGAGGGAAAGAGCATAACCTGAGGCAGAGTAACTAAGTAGGACAATGGAGAAACTGGCTCAGGAACTGTGGCATAACATGGTGAGGGCCAAGAACTTTCTTTTCCTTGATTTCAGAAGAGGAAGAAGTGAGTTTATTGTCTGGGATGAGGAAATTGAGACAAATAGACTAAAATGTAAAATAAATGGAAATAGAAATCATAAGATCATAGATTTAAGGATATTAGCTACATTACAGGTCCTGTCTAAATTCCTCATTTTTCAGATGAAACCGACTTTCAAAGAGATAAAGGTATCACAGTTGCACAATAGAGGCAGAGCTCTGTTTTGAAATCAAGTTCTCTGACTCTACTGTTACTATTTTTTCTACCATATCATGCTTCCCATAAAATGTTAGAGAGTTCAAAGGTGGGCACAAACCAAGATTAAAATCAGGAAATACTAAGTACTATTTTAATTCTAGTTTCAGATCATGTGAAAGTAAAAGACTTCATCTATATGCAAGAACTTTAATTGGTGATGATAAGCAATAATTTATAGTTCAGGAAATATAGAGGGAGAAAGGAATGAAAAAGTGGGAGAAGAAAGACAGAAGAAATCATATACCAATAATTTGCATATTTTGGCCTCCATGTAAGTTATTAAAAAAAAAAAAAAAGCAAGATTGCTGAAGAGAAAAAAAAAAAAAAGAAGAAGAAGAAAGGACCTATGAAGCTTTTGTGAACATTGGACAGTGTATGGAAAAGCCATCTAAGAGAAGACATTTTAAATTTCTTTAATGTTAAATGTTAAATGAATGTTAAAATTCATTTAACAAAACATGAGAATAGCTTCCAATTCATCAATTTCACCTGATGACCTTTAAGGTCCCTTCTACCTTACAATCTATAATTCTATGAATGTTGAATTCTGTTGTGGGGACCATGTTTAACTGACAGGATTAGATCTAAACCTGAACAGGACATCAGAGATTTAGATTAACTTGTCTTTTTACAGATAAGGAAATAGTAGCTTACTTAGGATAAGGGAAGTTCAATATTAGCTGATCTAAATGATTTCAATAGTTCTTTCCAACTATGAGGAATGACTAAACAATAACAATCAATTCCAAGTATGAAGTTCTGTGATTCCAAAAGAGGGGTGTGTGTATATGTGTGTGTGGGGGTACACATGTGTGCATATATGTACAGGGAAAAATAATCTGGAAGATAAAAGAGATTAGCATAATGAGCAGATCAATAGCAAAATGGGGTTTTGGAAAATGCAAAATCAAATAGCTCCTGTATTTATAGTTTCAGTGCTTAATAGATGCTTAATTTTTCATTTCATTTCTTCCTAGTTTCAATTACAGATTCTTGATAATATTCTTATTGCCTTCTAAATCTTCTAAATCTCATTTGCAATGTTGACTCTTTAGTATGAATAATAAAAATAAGAAATTTCTCCCTTTCCAATATTCTTTTATATTTGTTGCCTTGTTTTATTAGAATGCAAGTTCCTTGAGGGAAGGATTACCTTTTTTTTGTCTTTGTATTCTCAGTCATAGTACAATGATTTGCAAATTGCAAGACAAAATTGTCTTGTTCAAAACAGTTTAACAAAAACTTATTGAATATTTGCCCACCATGGAATTCCAGTTGCTACACTCTTTTAGGCTGACAACTGACCAAGAGAACACCCAAAGGATTGCAATATTGTAGAGAGTTTGCATATATTCTACTTATAAGCTATTGACAGCTTAGCCTCTGTGAGCCACAAAATTTTCAAAATGCACATAATATTAATAATAAAAATAATAAACTAACATCTGTCTACCATTTTAAGGTTTACAAAGAGCTTTACACATATTTCTCATTTGATCTTCATGACAAAGATATGTGCTTTGAGATATGTACTTTATTATCACCACCATGATCACATTTTATAGGTGAAAAAGCTGACATATGATAAATATGTAGTAAGAATGTGAAGCAAAATTCAAACCTGGGTCTTCTTGAATATAAATCCAGTATTCTATCTATGATGGCACTTATTGCCTCTTATATTACCTCTCCCCAAATTCTTCATAAAATATAAAAATGTGAATTATTATTGTTATTTAGCATCATCATGTAACATCACTATATTTTATGATATCAAAAATAACATTATAAAAATATTGAGGAAGATATACTAGTCATATGAGACATGGACACTTGAATACTCCCCTATTATAACCATTTTGTCTGGAGAAATTGAGGAAGCCTACAGCATGTTGGATATAAAACTTATGAGAAGACATGGACCAAAGTCTTATAAGATAGATGACCACTTATGAACTATCATTTGCTTCATCTAAGGAAGCATACAAATTGATGAGATCATATTATCCATTTGAGAACCAAAGTATTAGCAAGAGACAGAAATGAATTTCCAAAATGACCTATAATAGAACTTCCTTTACTCATCTTATATCACAACTTATCTATAACTTACAGATAAAGCTTAGGGAATTGGTTGGATTAGACGCATGTAACTAAATATCTTACTCAGGGTCACAATTAGTTTTAATATCAGAGTGGGTTTCAGAGATGGAATTTCCAAGTTGACCACTAAATGAAATATGCCATGAAAGCTCCCTAAGGATGACTATACTCACCATGATGATGTTGATTAATTTTTCAAGATGTATAAAAGAAAATGGTTTAAAGAGAAAAATATTAACTAAAATAGATATCGCAATCTGCAAAAAAAAAAAAAAAAAAAAAAAAACTAATCAAAAATTAACTTGGAAAAGATGTAGTGAAATTGACAAAATTACTGAAGAATTAATATACACAAAAGTTTTAAAGATGATTA
The DNA here is from genome assembly GCF_016432865.1 of Antechinus flavipes. Lineage (NCBI taxonomy): Eukaryota > Metazoa > Chordata > Mammalia > Dasyuromorphia > Dasyuridae > Antechinus > Antechinus flavipes. The sequence goes on along the minus strand of NC_067399.1, from coordinate 209,910,771 downwards.
CAAAAGGCAGAAAACATCAAGAATAAAGTCACTGGATCTAAACATTCTAGAATATCCTAGTTTATTTCTCTAATTTAGCTCCATTAATCATTTTGTAAAGAAGAAAAAAAAAAGAAGATCATAGTTGTAGAGGGCTGCAGACAGTGGGGGAACTCTTGGTAAGGGATAAGACCCTTCAGCCCAGAGGAAACCTTCTGACAATGCCCAATTTGACTCCCCATTTCCCTTTGGTGTTCTTACCTCCCTTTCTGAGAAGTCAGGGAGGGCATGACCACCTGTGTTCTCCTTGAAGTAAGGGATACTTAGAGCAGGGTGTTTATAGTTAGCACTTACTCAGTATGGTTGATGAGAAAATGGTTCTCTAGTTAGAACATACTTCATGTGCTATAATGATGTAATCATACTGAGATCTCTAAGGGCTGAGAAGACTGGAACTGAGACACTCCATCTTTGACCATCCTGGCAAGTATCATGCCTCCTTCACTCCTCCACTAAGATCAAGGCTGGTCCTGAGATCTTCTACAAGGTCTTCTTGTATCATCATCATCCTCTCATATGAAGAGATCCATTCTACAGATCTGAATTAGACCTCCAGCAGCCACTGGTAGGTGGTTCCTGTATCACAACACATGGTGATCTTATTAGTATTTTAAAATAATAGCCACAAGAAAATTAGAGAAAATGCAGTTTTTTCAAAGATATAGGGAAAGAATGTGTGTCAATTAGAGGGTTTAGGTCAAAAACAGAAGAAATAATTGACTAAATCATCCAAGAAGCTAAACAACATGAGGTTCCCCTCATTAAAGAGAAAGGAACAACACATGTCAGAAAGTAAATTTTTAAAGGTAGAGAGGATGTTAGATATTAGAGGTCACTGATAACATTTAACTCTGAATACAGTAATCAATTTAATTCAATAATCATTCATTAAAGAGCAACTATGTAGAAGCCACTGTGCTAACTAATGAGAATGTGAGGATACAAGTTGTGAATCTTGAAACAAAATCATTCAAGAATAGTTCAGTGCATGTGGCTTATGGTCCAGAGGGGAAATCATCTATGCAGATGATTCTCAAATCAGCCTAGCCTACCCCCAACTTCTGTGTTAACCTCCAATATTACATCCACTGCCTTTCAGTAGGAAAGGCATCTCAAACTGGTTGTATAGTAAACATTTTTAAATAACTATGTCCCAGGGTAGTGTGTAGTAAATAGAGCACCAGCCCTGAAGTCAGGAGGACCTGAGTTCAAATTTTGTCTCAGACACTTAACACTTCCTAGCTGCGTGACCCTGGGCAAGTCACTTAACCCCAATTGCCTCAGCAAAATAATAATAACTATGTCTCTTTAATTTGTCTGTTTATATCCTCATCTATAAAGTGAGTATAATTATAGCACCTACCTCTCAATATTGTTGAGGATCAAATTAGATATCTATAATTTATTCTGCAAACCTTAAATGTTATATAAATATTAGCTGCTGTTATTACTCTGTCAAAAAGATGTACAATAAATATGGTCTTGTTAACATAAAATAAAATAAACTAACTATGTCTCAAACAGAAATAATTTTCTTTCCCCTTTAATCATCACCCTTTCCTACATTCCTATTACTATAGAGACCATCTTCTCCATCCTTTAGGTTCACAACCTAGGAATAATGTTTAAATCTTCTTTTTCTTTCACATCACTGTAGTCGATCTATTGCTAAGGCCTGTCCATTTCACCTTTCCAATATTTCTCAATTATTCCTCATTCTGTTTTCTGACACTGCCATTATTCTTGTATAGACTCTCATCATCTCACAGCTGGTTTATTGCAATAGTTTACTAGTGGGTCTGATTGCAACAAATTTTTCCCCATTTAAATCTATTTTTCATTCAGCCACCAAAGTGATTTTTCTGAAAGCATAGGTCCAACCAGGTATTTCCTATTCAGTGAACTTCAGGGGTTCAAATATATAGGTTCAAATATAAAATGCTCTGTTTGGTATTCAAAGTCTATAACCTATCTCCCTCCTCCTTTTCCAGCTTTGTTACACCTTACTCCCCAGTAAATACTCTTCAACACACTAGTTTCCTGGCTGTATACTGTACTCTCAGCTTTAAAAATTTTAGAAATTTAGAAATATCTTCTATATCTGCAAAGTTTTCCCTCTTCAATTCTACCTTTAATTCAATTCTGACTTCCCTTATATTTCTATGAGACATAACTAAAACCTCACCTTTTACAAAAAGTTTTTCCCAACCCCTCTTATTCTAGTACCCTCCCTCCATTACTTATTTCCTATTAAATATATATTCTCTTTCTCATTTTATTATATGGACTTAAAGGTATTCTTAGAGAATAATACACTTCTAGACACAAAGTATGAACTAAATAAATTGATCAAAAGGACTATGCATCTTAACACTTCAGTCTTTCAAGGTGCTACATATCATAGGGACTTTGTTGCTCTCAAAACTGTCCAAGGTACCCATGTTATCACGGGGATGGTAGGATCCATATCTTTAAAGATTTGAAACAATCTTTCTGTATAATAAAGACTATATTGCAAAGATTATTGCAATAATATTGAGTTGGATCATAGCATAATATAAATTGAGGTAGATATAATGAAATATGTAATCCAAAAGAAAATGGCAGTCCATTGAACCTAGAGTCAGGAGGATGAGTTTAAATCTGGCCTCAGACATTTATTGACTGTGTGATTCTAGGAAATTATGCTTATTTGTCATAATTTCCTCATCTTCAAACTGTGAGAAATGACAGCACTCATCTCAAGAGGTTGTCATGATTATCAAGCTAGATAACATGTTTAAAAAAAAAAATTAGTGCAGTGCCTGGCACATAATAGGTGCTTTCTAAATGCTTATTTCTTTCCCTTCCCTTCTTACTGGGAAAGACCTCAGAAACTATATAGCTTAAGCATTCCTAAGCAATTTCTGTTTTTTTTTAAACCTCTTTGGCAGGCTGGTGAATCTCTTCTGAAAATAATGTTCTTAAAAGCATGAAATAAAATACATAGTATTGGAAAGGAAACCAATTTATTGAAATACAGTTATTAGAATTAAAGATAAACAAGTTTATAAATCCCAAGCTAAGAAATCTTGACCTAGTCTAATTCCTTTTTATAGATAAGGAAACAAAAGCTCAGGAATATTATGTGATTTGTCTAAGAGCAACTTTGTGGTATTCTTTGATGTTAGAAAAAACTATTGTGAGTGTGGTGATATACAAATTCCCTTTTATAATTAAAAAATGGCCATACAATACTAACAATGGGCACAAATGAGATAATATGTGTTAAAGTTTAAAAGTATTAAAGCACTCTTAACCATTTATGGTGAATAAGTTGTGTTCTTAGAAGATATGACTTAGAAGACATTAACTTCATTATCAAAGAACTATGTTCAAACTCATGATAGAGCCATTTAATGCAGCATTTATAACTCCATAAAAACCAAATGAAAGAGAAGTAGCCACAACCTGCATTTTCTTGAAAAATATAGAATCTTTTAATTAAATAATGCTTTCTCTTATGTTTAGAAAGCAAATAAAATGCAAATTTCCTTTTTGATTTGCTGTCTAAACCATTCCTTTTTGTGTTAGTGGATTCACCATTCTTTACCTACTTAGGAAAGAAAACTTTTTTTTTTAATATTTGCTCAGAATGAGCCACAGTAGATACTATAAGTTACATATTTCTCATGTCTCAAAAAATCTATAAAATCTTCTTTATTGATCCCTACTTCAAATACCACCATTTCTTAAAATGTAAAAATGACTATTATTCTGATTAAACTGTACATCAAAGAGAATTTTGTTATAATCTATGACATTATTAGAAAAAAATAGCAGTAACTATAGTATTTAATAAGTTCTAAAGACAGCATTAGAGTTGGTGGAAATATACTAAGTTTTCCTCCTACTTTTTGACTTCCCCAAATTGATGATTCTCTGCTGCAATAAAACATTTCTCAGTAGGAATAGTCTGTTCTAATCAACTCATGCCTTCTTAAAATCAAGAGATCAAGGCTTTACCCTGCTGTGTTTAGGTACAATAAAATGTAAAAAGTGAACCACATAGGCAGTCAACCATTTATTTTGTCTACAAGAGAAATGGTTTCTATTTTGAGAGCACAGGAGCCAGTCTCATCAATACAATAGCAGGAAAAAAAAATCTTTTTTTTTTCTTTTTTTCTTTGGTTCCATTGGAAAATGACATTAATCTAAAAAAGGTAGAAGAGAGAAAGAAGGATGAAAAAAACTGTAAGCAAGAAAGTAGTATATGCCAGCAGGATGAATACAGAGAGGACTGGCGAGACTTACATGAACTGATGCTGAGTGAAATGAGCAGAACCAGGAGATCATTATATACCTCAACAATGAGACTGTTTGAGGATGTATTCTGATGGAAGTGGACCTCTTTGATAAAGAGAGCCCTAATTGATCAAAGATGGACAGAAGCAGCTACACCCAGAGAAAGAACACTGGGAAATGAATATAAACTGCTTGCATTTTTGTTTTTCTTCCCGGGTTATTTATACCTTCTGAATTCAATTCTCCCTGTGCAACAAGAAAACTGTTCGGTTCTGCACACATATATTGCATCTAGGATATACTGCAACCCATTCAACATGTAAAGGACTCTTGCCATCTGGGGGAAAGGGTGGAGGGAAGGAGGGGGGAAATCGTAACAGAAGTGAATGCAAGGGATAATGCTGTAAAAAATTACCCTGGCATGTGTTCTATCAATAAAAAGTTATTTAAAAAAGAAAGTAGTATATGTTTAAGAAGGTGATCCTAGAGAGCTGAGAAGAATATGTATCTCTTCTACTCTGCTTTCTCAATGAAACTCTATTCTGGAATGCTACTTCAGATATCTTATGAAAGAAGATTTAAAATCCTAGAAGCAACAGGTGATATAATAGATAGAGTACCAACACTGGAGTCGGAAGGATCTGAGTTTAGATCCAGCTTCAGAAATGTATGAGAAATGTAACCCTAAGCAAATCAGTTAACTCTGATAAGAGAAAGAGAGAGAGAGAGAGAGAAAGAGAGAGAGAGAGAGAAAGGAAGGAAGGAAGGAAAGAAGAAGGAAGGAAGGAAGGAAGGAAAGAAGGAAGGAAGGAAGGAAGGAAGGAAGGAAGGAAATATATATATATATATTTACACACACACACAGTTTTACCAGCATTTCAATGTGCCGATTCATTGATCAAGTAAACTAAAACTTTTTGTTACAAAATTTTGGTGTGGTGGTTAAGGGAAATACACCTAGGATACACCTAAAATAAGACCAGAGTTGAAGCTTTAGTTCTAAACTTGTGAGCTGTATGATATTGAATATTTCACTTAGACTATCTGATTCTTTATTAGCCACAAAATATTGCTGACGTTATACAGGATATTTATGGGGTTTTCCTCTTTTTTATTCTTCATTGCTTAGCACATGACTAAGGCATAAATAGATGTTTAGAAAATGTTTATTGATCAATTAGTTGATGTTGCTACATAACTGCAAATAATTATTTTTTGTTTAGACTTCAGGTCTAGTACATGAAATAGAAAGCAGCCTAGATTAATTCTACCAAATACCATATGACATTAACACACTTCATATTATTATATAGTGAATTCCCTTGCCCTTATTCTCTGCCATCATACTAGTGGCCCAAAAGAGTCCCTTATCTCTTCCTTTTCTTCCGCAAATCTTCAAACAATTAAATTGAAATGACGAATGCCTAACATTTCTCACTGATAGGTCTCTTTTGCTTTCAGGTTTGCTCTTTCATTCATTTTTGAAAAATTCTGACTTGGACAACTTAACTTACTTTTTCTTTCTAAATTGCATTTCCTTCTCAAACCAAAAAAAAAAAAAAAAAAAGTTCTTAGTATGGATCAACAAGTATCCCCATCTAGAAGGTATTGAACGCTATTGAAAGACCCTTGAATGTATAATACTTCATTTAAAAATTAGAAATTGTTGACATATTTTGTTACTTTACTCCTACATTTTCAAATAAAAGTTCCCACTTTCCATATAGTCAAAGAATGAATAAAAAAGAAATGAAAAAGAAAAAAAGAAAAACAACTACTATACTAACCAACACAATTAAATATGTTAGCATATGTAAGAAATAGCTTGTATTTTTATTGTACTTTAGGATTTGTTTGATGCATTGTTCACAACTCTAGGACAAAGAAATGCAAATATCAGTATTCTAACTATATTCATGGAAGAAAAGTGAAATTTAATTGACTTTCCTATAAGAAATCTCACAAATTGGTGAAGTAGCTTTTGGAAGGATAATATTAGAATCTGATGTCACTTTCAAAACTTCATACATAAATGGATCAACCCTGAGCAGAGGTAAACCTCATACTTTAGTAAATATAAATAACATAAACTACAACCTCCTTAATTTATAGACCAGGAAATTCAGGCCCAGAGAATTTAAATGACTTGCCCAAACTTATATAGGTGGCAATAGACAGAATTTGCATTCTGATTCCTTTGATTCCAAATCTAAAGTCTTTCCAAAAATCTTATTTTATTATCCAAAGGCTCCTGATTCAAGATTCAATATTATTTCTAGTAAAGCTCACTGTTTTTCAGTGAAGGGAAATTTTGAGGGCACTAAAGCAATTATATAAGTATATAAATTATAGATGTAAATATTTTAGGATTTGTCCAAAGAGTAATCAGGTATTTCCTAAGGTCGTATCTTATAATTTTTGACAAAGAGTAATATCTTCCTTTTTCTAAGAGTTTTCTTAGATGTAATTTTCTGTTATCACTGGTTGTTGAATCTGTAAAGTTCTTTATTTAAGTTAACTGTTATGTAGCCATTTCATGAGTATCCAGCAGAATAGATTTTAATTCACTTATAAATAAGATTCTAGGCAAATGCCTAGATTTATCAATAACATGAAGCATCTTATAGTCAGACCATTTTTAATTTAACATAGCCTTTCTCTGTCACATGGAAAGATGAGTCACAGAATGTTATAATAGGAAGGAAACTTAAAGATTAATTTTATCTGACTCATCTGATTCAGATGAGGCAATGCCCCCCAAAAATTAAGTGACTTGTCCAAAGTTACAATGTGGCTATAACAGGGTTAGATGACAACTTCAAAATCTCATAGATATTTGGTTCAATCTTGATCAGAGATGAGCCCCATACTCTAAACATTTTTCATTTCATTTTCCCCAAAACTCAGACTAAATTGTCAGACATTCAACTGCTCAGTTATAGTACTTCAATTTTCAAAGTTAGATAATTTATTTGAAGCTTATGATATGCTAGACATTATGCTAAGTACTGGAAATGCAAGTACAAGTTAAAAATAGATAGTCTCTGCCCTCAAGCAACATACATTATAAATGATGATGACAATACATAAAGTTTGCATAGTCAGAAGAAAGTCAGAGTCTATATGAGCATGGATAGACTAGGCTTTCCCTGAAATAGGCAAAAACTAACAAAGAATCAAATATACTATTTAGCAGAACTACATATATAAGGAATACAATATTGTAGAGATTTGATGTTGTTTAGTTGTATCTAATTCTTCATGACCCCATTTGGAGTTTTCTTGCCAAAATACTAGAGGAGGTTAGCTTAGTGAATAGAACTGTGAGTCTAGAATCAAAAAATTTAGCTTCATATATTTACTAGCCATGTGAACATGGGCAAGCACTTAGCCTTGTTTTCTTCAATTTCTTCCTTTATAAAATGAGTTGGGGAAGGAAATGGCAAGCCACTTGAGTATCTTTACCAAGAAACTCTCAAAGGGAATCATGAAGTGTCAGATACTGAAATTATTTAACACCAACAACAATGATACCACAATAGTGTGAAAGCAAACAATTTTGAAAAGTGCAAAAGCTATTTTAAATTAATGATCTTTCATCTGTCCATAGAACTGGTGATAAAACATGCTATGTAATACAAAAAGGGATTGGTTTATGGCGCAGAGTGAGATAGATGTATTTTTGTATACAATCATTGGGAAAATTGTGGTTTTTTTTAAAGAGATTTTTTTCAGTAGGAGCCAGAAAGAGAAAAAATAGATTTCTATTAATGTAAATGAAATAAATAAATGTAGTGATACTGATGTAAAATGTTGCATGCACTTTCAGATAAGGTTACTGTATTATTAGTTTTGTTATAAAGAGATCTCTAAAAATAATAGAAGTAATCTATAAATATATAAAACATAAAAACAAAATATCAATACTTAAAGTGAACCCCAAAGCACAAATAGATAGAACTAGTAGAGGAAGAGACACATAGGAAAGGCATCTTCAGAGAATTCAGAGAATTCTGTTGCCATAAGATGGAAGATGGTAAATATTAGTGAGTAAGGAATAGAGACTAGAGAGAAGTGTTACTGCCCAAGATTTATGAATGCCAATACATACATAACTACTTCCCCAAACTTTTCTTTCCTGTTGCCAATCTTCAGTACTGGAAAAATCTATCTGTATCTTACAGCTGTTTAACAAAGAATATATATATTCCTGAATGCACAAACTCTGCATATGTGTGTTTTTTATTTTATTTTTAGTCAACACAGTATAGTGCCTGTCATAAATATATCAGATACTTCTAATGGATGTTTCTGTAATTAAATTGGAGGAGAAAACAGGATGTTCAAAAAAAATTATAAAGTACTGAATCATCCAAGTATGTCTAGTCATTTTAGCATAATCATTGCTATATCTTTGTATGTGGATAGAATGTTTTCTACACAAAAACCCTATAAAGATAAGTAATAGATTGGACGTTATATTTATAAAAGGGCTATTTGACTTGTCTATGATATTCAAGTTAGTAAATACCTGTGATGAGATCATATTCAAGTAGCTGGTGCTACAATAAATGGAGTGCTAAGACTAAATTCAAGATGACCTTTGATATAATTTAATCTCAAACTTAGTTCTGAAACCCTGGGCAAAACATAACCATTGCAACAGTTTCCTCAACTATAAAGGAGGGATGATAATAGCACCTACTTCTGAGGGTTGTTGTGAGAATAAAATTAAATAATATTTGTAAAAAGCACTGAGATGATGACTGGCACATAGTAGACATTATGCAAATGCTTATTCCCTTACTAGTCATTGAACTCAGGTCTAGTACCCCTTTAAAAACACCATGCTGTTTCTTGATGAATGAATGAATATATATATATATATATATATATATATATATATATATATATATATATATATATATATATATATATATATATATATATGTACATATAAAGTATGGAGAAGAAATGTTATTATATGTATCAGCTTCAAGTTTATTTTTCAGCTTTTAATGTGTTAGAAACTACAGACTTCTTTTAGCACATTTTCCTTTGGTTCCTAGCCTTAGGAAATCCTACTTTCTGCCCTCTTTATTTTCTTCCTGATAAAAAACATAAGCCTAGAATTCTCTCTACTACTTACTGTTTTGCTTTCCCCCTCCTCTTCTAACAAATAATTTAAAATAATTATTAAGTATCTACTCTCTGCAAAACCCTGAAAATAAGGGAATGCTTCAAAAAGAAAAAAAAATTTTGCTTTCAAGTGCTTACATTCTTCTATGGGAGTTAGAGATGGAAGGTGGATATATAAGCCAACAAATTAGTAGATACAATCAATTTGAGAAGAAAAAGGATATTAATAATTTGAGGATCAGAGAAAGGTATCATGAATGAATGAAATATTACCTGACTTGAGCATTGAAGGAAAAAGAATTATGAGAGGTAAAAATGAGCAGGGAACCCCTTCCAGGAATGCAGGATAGCTTCTGTAAATGCACAGTTTAGGAATCATTTAGTAGGTTGTGCTATCTATGAGATAGATTAATATGAAATAAGATTGAAAAAAGTATATGAAGCCAGATTATTGAGGGTCTTATACATATTTTTTATTGAAGCTTTTTATTTTCAAAACATATGCAAGGATAATTTTTCACCATTGACCCTTGCAAAGCCTTGTATTCCAATTTCTTCTCCTCTTCCCCCCCTGCCTTATATGGACAAGTAATCCAATATATGTTAAACATGATAAAAACATATGTAAATCCAATATAGACATACATATTTATACAATTATCTTGCTGCACAAGAAAAATCAGATGAAAAGGGAAAAAAAATTAGAAAGAAAATAAAATTCAAGCAAACAACAAAAGAAGTAAAAATACTATGTTGTGATCCACACTCAGTTCCCACAGACCATTTTCTGGGTGTAGATGGCTCTCATCATCATATGATCATTGGAATTGGCCTGAATCATTTCATTGTTGAGAAGAGCCACATCTCTCAGAACTAATCATCATATAATCTTGCTGTTGCCATGTATAATCACCTCTCATTTCATCAGTTCACATAAATCTCTCTAGGCCTCTCTAAAATCATCTTGATGATTTTTTTTTAGTAGAACAATACTATTCCATAACATTCATATATATGTGTGTATATATATATATATATATATATATAAATCTAGTTATATAAGCAATAAAAAGGAAATAATTAACAGAGGGAAAGCACTGTAATTAATAGAGTTAGGAAAAGCTTCCAATAAAAGATGACATTTTAATTAAGATGTAAAGGAAACTAGTGTAGTTAGTAGTTGGAGTAGAGAAGAGAGAACATTTCTCACATAACTGATAGAAAAAGTATTTAAAATCTAGAGATAAAGTGGCTTATTCATGGAACCATCAGGAAGCCAGTGTCACTGGAAAGAAGAATATGCATTGGGGATTAAGAGTAAACAAAAAACTGGAAAGTTCGTGGGAGGTAGTTTAAAAAGAATATTGAAAGTCAAACAGCATTTTGTATTTGTTCCTAAAAGTCATAACCTCTGGAATTTTCTAAGTAGATGAAAGATGGGAGAGTAGGGGAAAATTACATCACTGGACTTATGGTTTAGGAACATCACTTTAGAGACAGAATAGAGGATGGAATAGGAAGAGATTTGAAACATTCATGCCCGCCAGAATACCCTTGCAATAATTAAGGCATAAGGTGATAAGGGCCTTTACTAGAGTGGTGGCAAGATCAGAAGACAGAAGGGGGAGTATTCCAGAGATACCACAAAAGAAAAATTGACAGGCCTTGACAAAAGTTTGTAATGTGGGTAAGGGCAACAAGAATAGGTAGAGATAAATATAGGATAACTCCTAGATTGTGAGTCGTGGGACAGGAAAAATGGTATTGCCCTCTACAATTATCAGGAAGGTGAGGAAAAAAGCATATTTAGGGGAGTAATTAATTTTTCTTTTGGACATATTGAATTTAAGATGGTTATTTGAATTCCAATTTGAGATTTCTGAAAGGCAGTTGAAAATATGAGATTTGAGATCAGTGGAGAAACTGGGGCAGGACAGGTACATCTGAGAATCATCAGCATGAATCTAGACAAGAAGTAATATGAGCCAAGAGTGTGGTCATTAAAGGGAAAGAAGGGAATGGATGAGAAAGATATTATATAAGTAAAACTGATAAAATTTCACAACTGACTATATATGAATGAGATGGGGAAAGATAACTTCATAATTCTTAAGCTGGATTTAAAAGGACAGTGTTGCTCTTTAAAAACATAGGAACATTTGGAGTAGATTGTAAGGATGAAAAGCAAGTGGAGTAATGACTAATATTACAGAGTTCTTTATTTGAATTGACGAGTTGAAATTCAGAATGAGATTGGTGAAGACAGAAACAATTCAGGATTTGGGTTCAAGAGAAATTAAGATTACATTTAATAGATTTAGGACTTGTTGGCATAGAAAATGTAGTTGAATCCAGTGGAAACAAATGAGCTTGTTAAGGAAGATATTGTAGGAATATGAAAAGAGAATGAAAGGGAAAGTAGAGAAAATAACAAGATAGAATCCTGAGGACTCCTGCTTTGGGAGTGTGTGATAGAAATAGTAAATGAGACTAAGAGAGAACAATAAGAAAGATAAGTAGAGAACTAGAAAAAAATGCTGTCATAGAAGTCACAAAAGATACTAAAAGTGGTTTATTGTGCTTTATATATGTTTTTGTTCTCAAATCTTATTCTTATTCTTGCTTGATAGCAAGCTTCTTCATTTTACAAGTTTCCAAGTCTTTATACAAATCGTATGATGGATGCCATTGTATCTATGCCCCACCACATTTGGTCTTCCTTTTATTTCCTTTATCCTGTGTATTTTCTGTAATCATCCAGAGAAAGACGGTTCTTTTTTTTTCTAAATCTGGTAATTCTCTTGGATTTCTTATTGCTGCTTATCTTTTTTTCTCAATATCCTCAAAAATAGCTACTATGCTTACCTCACATTAATAATTCTATCCAAATCTACATGTGAGAATCAAATACTTCACAGGTCCTACATTCCCCAACAGGATTTTATAGCATTGTATCATTACCTTTTTTTATAATGTCATATCTTTAAACATTAATTTTACTCAAAAACATTGATTTAATGAGAATGCCTAAAGAATCTGCAGACAAAGCCAGAAAGTGTCATTCTCTGAGACTGAGACATAGTGAATTCATATAAAAAAGCCACAGGCACAAATCTGTCATGAAGCAAACAGAACTAAAATATGATTTGTAACTCTTTTGCAGATAAGATTAAGGAGTCTCTCATATCTCATCAGGGAAAATATGGATTGTAACTAATATAGGCAAAAAGCTGTAATTTAGGAAACTCTAATGTGAAATACTATTGTAATTGATGTTTTCTCTGATTGTATAATAAGGAATGTTATGATAGAAAAAGCAAGTTATAAAAATTTATCCATGATTTTCCTGTATTTGTGAAGGGAATGGGTACCCTGATTGGATTACACAGAGCAGTGTGTTTTTTATGAAGTTTCCTGTCCATGGTATTAACTATGAAAGGAATAATCCTCAACATTAAACATAAGGGTCCACTTTTTTTTTTAATCAAGAGATTTCAAAGATATCTCAGGAGTAGTTGGGTTATTAAAACTATGGTTGAGAAAATGTATGATGCCACAAAGAAGCAGTCAATAATTCTTTTAAATTAGGTTGCATTTTAATTAATCACAATGGGATTCATATAAGGAGCTGGAGTATTATAGTCAAGGAATACCAAGAAGTTCAGTGCATTTGGATCAAAGAAAAGGAAGGAAATACAGAGTAAGAAGACTGGAAAAATAGAAAGAGATTATGTTATGAAGACTCTTAAATCAGAGGGTTTCATATTTGATCCTGGAGGACATAGGAAGTCAAGAGAATTTTTTGAAAAGGAGTAAAGTAGTGGGGATCAGATTTGTTAAATATAGAGGGAGATGGAATATAATCCAAGAGTCATGGATAAAGATTCAGCAAAGAAGGCAAGAAAAGAGCAATCAAACAAGTAGGAGGAGAGAGCAGTTACAAAAACCTAAAGAGGATATCAAGGACAAAGTGATTTATGGTATCTTTGGCTGGGAATCAGAAAGATTTGGGAATAGAAATACTATAAAGGAGAAGCATAATATAAAGAACAATGACCAGGAAGTCAATAAGCATTTAAATTCTTACTTCATGCCAGGAATGCTGGTAAGTACTGGAAATATATAAACAAAATCTAAAGAAGAAGTTTAAAAGATTAGATTGTCTTCTAGTTTATATTTTGCCTTTGCTTAACTATATGACTTTTGGAAAATTGGTTTACCTCTCTGGATTCAGTTTTTGCCACCTGAAATAAATACTTCCATTAGATAGATTATCTCTAATTTCCCATCCAGCTCTCCCATTCTAATCTGACCTAAGAACAAAAAGAAAAAAGAATCTTACTTCACTTCTTTTAACTTACTATGAAATGGAGTCCTGAACTTTTTACAAATTGGGATCTAGAAAATCATATTCCCATCAAAGAATTTCCACAGAAGTTTCCTCAGGAATAAGGGGGAGAAAAAAAAAAACTATGTTATTCATTTCTTCTAATGTTGTATTGTTGTATTTCTTGCATTCTTGTATTTCAGAGATGTGGCAAGGTGAGTATAGACTCACCATAACATCTGTTGCTTTTCATTCTAGATATATTTGTCATTCAATAGCTGGTGGTAGGGTATTTTGTTGTTGTTGTTGTTCCTCCTTTTATTTTGTAGATTTTAAAACATGATTTAGAATAGTTTGAAATGGAATATGACATGTTTCTGTTGCTGATATGAATATACTGGAATTAAAAACAAGATTAGGCTGCATGGTAACAATTACAAGAGGTGATCAATTGAAAATAACTGAACTATTGTGCATGAGAAGAAACATTATAGTAGAAAGAATCTTGGAGACAGAAGGATTGGGTTCAAATCTTATTCTGCAATTTATTTCCATTTGTCATTGTATAGTGGAATTCACTTGACTTTATCTTTCAGTCTCATTTTCTTCATCTGATATATAAGGAAAATAATTTCTGTTTAGTTGCTACAGTCTAAGGGAGGAAAGGAAGAAGGGAGGATTAAGAATAATGGATGAAATTATGGACATCAAGATGTTTGTAAACTATAAATGCTTTGTTAACTATAATGAAGTGATTTTTTAATAAATAATATATTATATACACACCAAATTCTTTCAGTTATATGCAATCTTCCCTGATCCTATAACAGCCAGAAATCATATTTTTGTCTCCAAAATTTCAGATTGGGAGAAAATATAATACAGTTGAAAAAGTGCTGGTTTTGAAACAGAGGACCTCGACTTAAACCCTAGCCCTACTACTTGCTACTTGTGTGATCTTGGGAAAGTCATTTATTTTCTCAAGGTCTCTTTTTTTCATTTATAAGGTGAGCAGAAAAATGAATTGATTAGTTAACCTCCTGGTTGTCTTTTGGCTCTAAAACTATGAGTACAGACAACACTTTCTTTTTCCCAATATGTTCAGTTCATTTAAATGCCTACTATGGGCCTGTACTTAGATCTGGGGGGAGGAGAGGGGAAGGAGGAAGAGGAGGAAGAAAAAAAGAATAAGTCCTCTATTTTGCCATTAAAAGATCATTCCTTCAATGTGGTATTATAGCCAATTATTTTCATTGTTATTCTTGATTGTAAGTATATGTTTTTTTGCTTTCTAGGATATTGTATTTCAAACATTCTTTGCCTATGCAGTAGAGGCTGCTAAATGATGTGGCATTTTTTATGGTTCGTCTGTACTTCAACTCTCTTTTGGGCTACTTGTGAAATTTTTACTTTGATCTAAAACTTCTGTTTTGATTATGATATTCTTTGTGATTTCTTTCAAGAGTTAACCCAGTGCATATTTTGTCCATTTTGACTTTGCCATCTAAGAGATTTGGGCAACTTTCTTTCATTAGTTCTTGAACTATAACATTAAGGCTCTCTTTTTTTAGCATGACTTTCAGGTAGTCAAATGATTTTTAATTTTTATTTCCTTAATTTCTTTTCCAGATAAAATTTTATTATATGAGATAATTTTCTTCAATTTTTAATATTTTGATTTATTTTCTTTTTTCCCCACATGCTCTCAATATTTATAATTATCTTTTCCTGTCATATTAGCCAATCTGAGAAGTATGATGTAGTACCTAAGAATTATTTTAATTTGCACTTCTCTAATCAATAATGATTTAAAGCATTTTTCATCTAATTATAGATGGCTTTAATTTCATCATTTGAAATATTGTCTACTTATATCCTTTAAATAGTTATCAATTTTGGAATGATTTATTCTGATAATTTTGACACAGTTCTTTATATATTTTAGAAATGAAACTTTTATCAGAAACATTGGCTGTGATTTTTTTTTCCAGATTTATACTTCCCTATTCAATTGTCTTGAGAAGGCCAAGCTAATAAAATAAAAATGGCAATACTATCTACATTAATATACGTGTCCAGTGTCATACGAATCAAATTTCCGAAAAACTCCTAAACTAGTTTTACAAAGCTAGAAAAATAATAACAAAGTTCATCTGAAAAAACAAAAAATTAAGAATTTCACATAAAACTATATTATAATGTTCATCAAAACCAATTGATATTGGCTAAGAAATAAAGTAGTCAATCAGTGAAATAAGTTAGATTAACAAGACAGTCAATGACTACAGTAATCAAGTGTTTGATAAATGCAAAAAAAAACCCAGCTTCTGAGATAAGAATTTACTCTTTCACAAAAATTTCTTGGAAAATTGGAAAATATAATGGCAGAAACTAGGCATTTACCATACCTAACACACTATATCAAAAAAAGGTCAAAATGTGTTCATGATTTAGACATAGAGTGACACTATAAGCAGATAGGAAGAACAAAGAATAGTCTCCCTCTAAGTTCTGTGGAGAAGGAAGAAATTCATGGCCAAAGGAGAATTGGAGTACATTATGGAATATAAAATGGATAATTTTGATTAAATTAGGTTAAAACATTTTTGTACCAAAAAAAAAAAAAAAAAAAAACCCACAATGCAGATAAGATTAGGAGGGAAGCAATAAGTTGGAAAAAAAATTTACATTCAAGGGTTCTGATAAAGGCCTCATTTCTAAGGCATTTGCAAATTGATAAATGGTCAAAGGATATGAACAGACAATTTTCAAATGAAGAAATTAAAACCATTTCTAGTCATATAAAAAGGTGCTCTCAATCATTATTGATCAAAGAAATGCAAATACGACAACTCTGAGGTACCACCACACATCTCTCTCATAAGCAAAGATGACAGGAAAAGATTATGATGAATGTTGGAGGGGATGTGGGACACTAAATCATTGATGATGTAGTTTTGAATTGATTCAACCATTTTGGAGAGCGATTTAGAACTATACCTAAAGAACTATCAAACTGTACATACTGTTTGATCCAGCACTTTTTCTATTGGGCTTGTTTCTCAAAGAGATCATAAAGAAGGGAAAGGGTTCTACATGTGCAAAAATGTTTGTGACAGCCATTTTATACTGTCAAGAGACTAGAAGCTGAGTGGTTGCCCATCATTTGGAGAATGGCAGAATAAACAATCATATATGAATGCCATGGAATATTTTTGTGCTATAAGAAACAATCAGCAGCATGAGTTTAGAGATGCCTGGAGACACTTACATGAACTGATGGTAATTGAAGTAAGCAGAACCAGAAGATCATTGTACTTGGCAACAGCAGGATTATACAGTGATAGTGATCAATTCTGATGGATGTAGCTCTTTTCAACAATGAGATAATTCAGTCCAGTTCCAATGGTCTTGTGGGTCTTGTGATGAAGAGAGCCATCTGCATCCAGAGAGAAGACTGTTGTTGTTTGCTTGCATTTTCTCTTCTTTCTTTTTTTTTTTTCCTTTTTAATGTGATTTTTCTTGTGCAGCATAATAGTTGTGGAGATCTGAATAAAATAATTGAATGTATTTAACATTACTTTTTTTCTAGGAGAGTGAGGTATGGGAATGAGAACAATTTGGAATGTAGGGTTGTTCAGGATGAATGTTGAAAATTATCTTTGGGTGTATTTTTATTATAGCTTTTTATTTACAAGATACATGCATGGGTAATTTTTCAGCATTGACAATTGAAAAACCTTTTGTTCCAATTTTTCCCCTCCTTTCCCCCACCCTCTCCCCAATATGGCAGGTAGAGCAATAAATGTTAAATATGTTAAAGAATATGTTAAATACAATATATGTATACATATTTGTACAGTTGTCTTGCTGAACAAGAAAAATCAGATTTAGAAAGAAAAAAACTTGAGAAGGAAAACAAAAATGCAAGCAAACAATAACAGAAAGAGTGAAAATTCTATGTTGTGTTCCACATTCATTTCCCATAGTTCTCTCTCTGGGTGTAGATGACTCTCTTCATTACTGAACAATTGGAACTGGTTTGAATTATCTCATTGTTGAAGAGAGCCACGTCTATCAGAATTGATTTTCGTATAGTCTTGCTGTTGCTGAGTATAATGATCTCCCGGCTCTGCTCATTTCACTTAGCATCAATTCATGTAAGTCTCTCTAGGCCTCTCTGAAATCATCCTGTTGGACATATCTTACAGAACAGTAATATTCCTAAGATTCATATACCACAATTTATTCAGTCATTCTCCAATTGATGGGCATTCATTCAGTTTCCAGTTTCTAGTTATTACAAAAAGGGCTGCCACAAAAATTTTTGCACATGTGAATCCCTTTCCCTTTGTAAAGATCTCTTTGGGATATAAGCCTAGTAGTAATTCTGCTGGATCAAACAGTATGCATAGGTTGATAACTTTTTTGAGCATATGAACATTTACACTTCAAAAATCAATGAATCCTATAAAAGAGGGCTTAGTTCATTTTTTTAATTGTCTAAACTCTAAACTAAGGAAAAGTGATGGAGAAAATGTGACTAAAACACTTTAAATTTTAATATATGTGGCTTATTTTCAGAGAGTGGGTTGTTAACATTTACCAACAATTGTTAATGATCTCCCTTCACAAAGATTTATGGGAGTTGGGAATGTGGAAAATGAGTGGTAAAGATATACTTGTGTATCTATTATAAAATTGAAAATCTAAATATTATTTTTTTTAAAATGTTAGGCCAAAATGTTGCCTGGGACAGCCTGGAGAATTGGCTTTTCATACAAGAGAGTAAAACTTGTGGGATTTTTAAATTATGGCCTTGTGATACATTTGAATTGAATGGATGATAATCACATCATACTGGAAGATTTGCAGGCAAAAGAATGCCTTAGTATTTGCTTCCAGAAACCATTTCAATGCTTTCTTAATTACATATTGTCAGATAAACTTTAAGAGGATTGTCAGATTAGTTCCATAAATTAAAATAAGCTGACTTGTTCAGTTACATTTCTGATATGTTTTGATGATAATGTACATGGTTTTGTTTGAGTTTTCATCACTTTGTTCAAAAGTTGAATATAATTTATATTTTTCTTCCTGTAAACAGGTTTCTTTTCTCTGTTACTTTTCTAAGATTGTGACTAATTCTTGTCACACAAGTTTGTTTGGTTTTATTTTTTATTATTTCTAAGAAAGAATTACAAAATTATAGAATGCTGGAGTTAAAGAACCCTCAGAGGTCATCCTCACCAATTTTCTTATTTTACTAAAAATTTAAGCCCAAAGAATGAAAATGACTTTTTCATCATATGCCTACTTAGCTCATGACAGAGCCAGAATTTGGATCTGGGTGTCCTGCATCCTATGATAATATTCTTCCTACTATAACCCATTATCTCCTCTTCAATCTTAAATTAATCAATTTCACTGACCTAATTTTCACTCCTCCAACATGGTACCTATTTCATTTCTCAAGTTCATAATAAAAGATTGTTCAGAGAAGCAGTAAAGGGAAAAAGGAAAACAAAGGGATTAAATAACCTCAAAACTGAATCATAAATTGGCTGCATTTTAATTGGAATTGTTTTCTTGCAGCGAACACAGTCCCATTAGACACTCCCCCAGTCTTTTCACTATTACTCTGTTATGTAGGACATTATATAGAAACTTCATCTAAAAAGGACATGGATTGAAATTAATTTTCTAGTACATTTGTAAAAATATTATGGATTGATGAAATGTATGGCAGGTATTAAACAGCATCTGTAGAAGTCAGAGATTATTTGACCTACATTTGAGCTCCTTAAAAATAGAATTTGTTCCATGTTAGTATGTGTTTCCCTGATGCCTGGCACATAGTAGGTAATGAATAATTCTTGTCAATTGATTGATGGATTTAATGCTGCAGCAGGAACAGACTTATTGCCATATAAGACACAGGGAGTCAATGTGTTCATAAGCCAGTAGAAGTTCAGACAGCTATCTAGGAGGAACAGCTTCTAAAACAATTCTGTGTAAGACAATGTCAGAATGTCTTATGATGTGAATATTATTGAAACCATTCGTCTAGGTTCCGGAGAAGCCAGTGAGCTCACAATGCCACTAAAGTTGAAAACTGAATAGATAATTTAGATAAGGTCAAAAGGTAACAGTCCTGGACTGTTGATGGTCTTGGGTTTCCCTTCCTATAGATTCCTCTGTTTAAATTCATGATTTTTACTGATATTTTTCCTATCAATACAAACTTCATAGGTAGATAAAGGAATGTGGCTCTGTCTATTTGTATTTAAGGAAATTAAAATTCTTTGCCTTGCCTGTCTGTGGGCCACAAGAACAAGTTAACATCAAGATTTTCCTTTTTATGTCAGTAGTGGAAACAATATAATTGAATGAAGCTATAGACTCTCTACTTACCAATAGTATTCTTGAGAGGTATTATACTGAGATTTTTCATCCCAACTTCAGAAAGAGGGATAGCAAATACAGGAGATAGTACCTTAATAACTTTCTAAAGAAAAGAAATACAATTTAGTGGGGGGAAAACTTGGATTTCATCATATTAGCACTGCAGACCTACCATCATTTGGTAAATTGACAAAATCAAGCTTCAGTTCTCTCCTCAGCAACTACATACTGGTATTAATCCTTCAAAAGAGATGCTTGTTGACAGATAAACAGTCTAGATCAAAACAATATAGAAAGAATGAGTCTGGATTCAGGAATACAGCAAGTATTACACAGAATAAGTTGCCAACACTCCTTTTGATCTCACTCCAGCAGCCAAATTTTGTGCTTTTAGTAATTCCTCATTCCACCTGCTAGATCTGGTTTTTCAATGAGAACATTGTCACCATTTGATAATTTACTGCCTTGTAGTTGAAAAAATTGTGTCATTTGAAGTGAAAAATGGTGAAAAATGGTGTTGATGGAAGTTTTACAACTAATAACAGGTCCAGATTTCACATCCATAAAGAAGACTGGACAAGACTCCCATTTGAGACATTTTCATTTCATTCAAAAGCTAGGCCTATCATTAACTGACAGATTACTAGGGGATGGATTGGCTTTCTGAATATGGCTTATTTCTAGTCCTAATATTGTGAGCTTATGAAGTAGAAAAATTCAATCCCAATAATTACTTTCTAAGTTTGTGGATCCAAGTAGGAAATGATTACCTGGAGTAGGATGGTTTGAACCTCTCTCTTTTTCTGATTTGTTAATGCAGGCAATCTTCCAATTTTAAAAAGGATGTGTGAACCTCCACTGTTTCCAACTGGACTGACACTTTTGAGGCAACACCATGAGTGACAATGGATCCACAGTAATACTTTCCAATTCTTGTATGAAACAGATTTAAACTTTGTATAAGGAAAACTTCCTAACATCAGATTTATACAAAAGTAGAATGAGCTGTCTTTAGAAGTAATGGATACTCTCTCAAATATTTTTCTTTTATTTATTTTTTATTATTACAGCTTTTTATTTACAAAACATGTGCATGGATAATTTTTCAATATGGACACTTGTAAAACCTTGTGTTCCAAATTTTCCCCTCCTCCCCTCACAACCTCCCCAAAATGGCAGGTATTCCAATACATGTTAACTATATTAAAATATGTGTTAAACCCAATATATGTATATATATTTACATAATTACCATGCTGCATAAGAAAAATCAGATCTAGAAAGAAAGAAAAAAACCTGAGAAGGAAAACAAAAATGCAAGCAAACAACAATAGACAGATTGAAAATGCTGTTGTGGTCCACATTCATTTCCCATAGTTCTCTCTCTGGGTATAGATGACTCTCTTCATCATTGCACAAGTGGAACTGGTGTGAATCATCTCAATGTTGAAGAGAGCTAGGTCCATTAGAATTGATATCATATAGTCTTATTGTTGCTGTGTATAATGATCTCCTGGTTCTGCTCCTTTCACTTAGCATCAATTCATATAAGTCTCTCTAGGACTCTCTGACATCATCCTGTTGGTCATTTCTTACAGAACAATAATATTCCATCACATTCATTGCCATAATTTATTCAACCATTCTCCAATTGATGGGAATTCATTCAGTGTTCAGTTTCTAGCCACTACAAAAAGGGCTGCCATAAACATTTTTGCACATGTGAATCCCTTTCCCTCTTTAAAATCTCGTTGGGATATATATCCAGAGTAACTCTGCTGGATCAAAGGGTATGCACAGTTTGATAACTTTTTCAGCACAGTTCCAAATTGCTCTCCAGAATGGTTGGATTCATTCATAATTCCACCAACAATGTATCAGTGACCCATTTTTCCCATATATGTTCCAACATTTGTCATTATGATTTCCTGTCATCTTAGCCAATCTGAGAGGTGTGTAGTGGTATCTCAGAGTTGTCTTAATTTGCATTTCTCTGATCACTAGTAATTTGAAGCATCTTTTCTCATGTAACTACAAATAGTTTATATTTCTTCATCTGAAAATTGTTCATATTTTTGACTATCACTTGGAGAATGGCTTGATTTTTTTATATATTTGAGTCAGTTCTATATATTTTGAAAATGAAGCCTTTTTCAGAACCTTTGAATGTAAAAAAAGTTTTCCCAATTTATTGCTCCCCTTTTAATTTTGTCTGCATTAGTTTCCTTTGTAAAAACAAGCTTTTAATTTAATAGATTCAAAATTATCTATTTTGTGATCAATAATGCTACTTTTTCTGTGGTCACAAATTCCTTCCTCCTCCACAGGTCTGAGAGGTAAACTATTCTATCTTCTTCTAATTTATTTATAATATCATTCTTTATGTCTTGGTCATGAACCCATTTTGACCTTATCTTGTTATATAGTGTTAAGTGTAGGTCAATGTCTAGTTTCTGCCATACTAGTTTTCAATTTTCCCAGCAGTTTTTGTCAAATAATGAATTCTTATTCCAAAAACTGCGGTCTTTGGGTTTTTCAAACACTAGATTGCTGATTATTGACTATTTTGTTCTGTGAACCTATCCTATTCCACTGCTCAACTATTCTATTTCTCAGCCAGTACCAAATGTTTTGATGACCTCTACTTTATAATATTGTTTCAGATCTGGCACAGTTAGGCCACCGTCATTTGATTTTTTTTTCATTAGTTCACTTGAAATTCTTGAGCTTTTGTTCTTCCAGAATTGTGTTGTTATTTTTTCTAGGTTAGTAAAATAGTTTCTTGAGAGTCTAATTGGTATTAAATAAATAGATTACTTTAGGTAGTATTGTCATCTTTATTATATTTGCTCAACCTATGAAAGAGCACTTGCTATTTTTCCAATTGCTTAGATCTGACTTTATTTGTGTGAAAAGTGTCTTGTAGTTTTGCTCATATAGTTTCTGGCTTTCCCTTGGCAGATAAATTCCCAAATATTTTCTACTGTTGACAGCTATTTTAAATGGAATTTCTCTTTGTATCTCTTGCTGTTAGATTTTGTTAGTGATGTATAAAAATGCTGATGATTTATGTGGACTTATTTTGTATCCTGCATCTTTGCTAAAGTTGTAGATTCCTTCTGATAGCTTTTTAGTTGATTCTCTAAGGTTTTCTAAATATACTATCATATCATCTGCAAAGAGTGATAATTGGTTTCCTTATTACCTACTTTAATTCTTTTCATCTTTTTTTTCTCCTCTAATTGCCAAAGCTGACATTTCTAATACAATATTGAATAGTAATGATGATAATGGGCAACCTTATTTCACACCTGATCTTATTGGCAATGGTTCCAGTTTACGCCCATTACATATGATGTTTGCCAATGGATTTAAATAGATGCTACTGACTGTTTTAAGGAAAAGTCCAGTTATTCCTATACTCTCTAGTGTTTTAATAGGAATGGGTGTTGGATTTTATCAAATGCTTTTTTTTTTTAATCTATTGAGATAATCACATGGTTTTTGTTAGTTTGATTATTGATATAGGTAGTTATGCTAATAGTTTTCCTAATATTGAACCAGCCCATCATCCTTCTTGGTCATAGTGTATTAGCTGGGGGATGGTTTTCTGTAATCTCTTTGCTAATATTTTATTATGATTTTTGCATTAATATCCATTAAGGAGTTGGTCTATAAATTTCTTTCTCTGTTTTCATCCTATCTGGTTTAGGTATCAGTACCATGACTGTGTCATAAAAGAAATATGATAGAAGTACTTCATTCCCTAGTTTTTCAACTAATTTATATAGTAACGGAGTTAATTGTTCTTTAAATGTTTGGTAGAATTCACATGTAAATCCATCTGGTCCTGGGGATTTTTCCTTAGGGAGTTGATTAATAACTTGTTCTTTTTTTTTTTTCCAAAATGAGACTATTTAAGTAATTTACTTCCTCCTCTGTTAATCTGGGCAATCTATATTTTTATAGGTATTCCTCCATTTCACTTAGATTGTCAAATTTATTGACCTAGAGTTGGGCAAAGTAACTCCTAATTATTGTTCTAATTTCCTCTTCATTAGTGGAAAGTTTTCCCTTGTCATTTTTAAGATGAACAATTTGATTTTCCTCCTTCTTTTTTTTAATCAAATTAACTAAAGGTTTATCTTTTTTTTATTTTTTTCCAAAAAAACGACTTTTACTTTTATTTATTAATGCAATAGTTTTTTTTTTTTTTTTTTACTTTCAATTTGATTGATCTCTCTTTTTTAGTTGCAAGCCTAATTCCTTGATCTTCTCTTTGTTTATTGTATGCAGGTAAGCCTCTAAAGATATAAAATTTCCCCTTATTACCACATTGACTGCATCCCATATATTTTGGTATGTTGTCTCATTATTGTTATTCTCTTAGGTGAAACTATTAATTGTGTCTGTGATTTGCTGTTCCACCAAATCTTTCTTTAGGATGAGATTATTTAGCTTTCAATTTCTTTTTGGTCTATTTTCCCCTGGCTGTTTATTGAACATAATTTTTATTGCTTATTATTTCTGCCTTTCTGCCTTTGATTTTGAAGTCTTTATGTCCTAATATATGGTCAATTTTTGTTAGGTTCCATGAACTGCTGAGAAGAAAGTGTATTCCTTTATATCTTCATTCAATTTTCTCCAACAATCTACCATACCTAACTTTTCTAGTCTTCTATTTACCTCTTTACCATCTTTCTTATTTTGTAATTTCATTTATCTATTTCTGAGAGAGCAAGGCTGAGATCTCCCACTAGTATAGTTTTGCTGTCTATTTCTTCTTGCAGCTCTCTTATCTTCTTCTTTAGGAATTTCCATGCTATACTACTTGGTGTATACACACACACACACACACACACACACACATATATATATGTGTGTATATATATACACACACATTATATATCATATATATATTATATATATATATATATATTATTGATATTGCTTCATTAATCTATGCTACCATTTAGCAAGATATACTTTCCTCTTTTAATTAGATCAATTTTTCCTTTTGCTTGACCTGAGGTCAGGATGGCTACCCCTGCTTTTTTTACTTCACCTGAAGCATAATAGATTCTGCTCCAGCCTTTTATCTTTACTCTGTATATATTATTCTGCTTTAAATGTGTTTCTTTTAAACAACATATTGTCAATTCTGACTTTTCCAGTCTGCTATCCACTTCTGCTTTATTTATAATTTATTTATTCTGCTTTATTTATTTATTTATTATTTATTTATTTATCCACAGTCTGCTTTATTCTGCTCATCCCATTCACATTTATGGTTAAAACTACTAATTCGGTATTTCCTGCCATTTTATTATCTCCAGATTATACTTTTCTCTTTCCTTTTCCCCTTTCCCTCCTCCCCAGTATTTAACTTATGAGTACTATTTGTCTCAAGCAGCCTTCCCCATTTAGAATCCCTTCCTTAGAGTCCCTCCCCCTTTCTTATACTTTTCCCCTACTATTTCTGTCTTCCCTTCTATTTAGCCTATCCCTTCTTTTTTTTGCCTTTTTCCTCCCACTTTTCAATAAGGTGAAATAAGTTTCTCTGTAAACCAAATATGTCTAATATTTTCTCTTTCAGCCAAATATGATGAGAGTAAGATTCAAGCAATATTCATCTCTCTCCTTTCTTTCCCTCAAATATAATAGCTTTCTTTTGCCTCTTCATAAGATGTAATTTCCCTGTTTTTAGTTCCACTTTTCCCTTTTTCTGGTAGAATCACCTTTCCACCTCTAGTTCCTTTTTTATATTTTAACAGTAAAATCAAATTATACATGCACTCTCTATGTATACTCATAACAGAAATAAGTTCTCAAGAGTTCTTTTTACCTTCTTTTATGCTTCTCTTGAGTCCTATATTTGGAGGTCAAAATTTTTGTTTAACTCTAGTCTTTTCATCAGAAATAAATGAAATTCACCTGTTTCATTGAGTGCTCATCTTTTTCCCTGGAAGAAAATACTCAGTTTAGGGGGGTAGTTTATTCTTGGCTGTACTTCAAGTTCTTTTGCCTTTCAGAATATTAGATTCCATGCCCTTTGATCCTTTAAAGTGGAAGCTGTTAGATCCTGAGTAATCCTTATACTGATTCCTCGGTATTTGAATTGCTTTTTTTGGCTGCTTGTAATATTTTCCCTTGGTCTGATAGTCCTGAAATTTAGCCACAATATTCCTTGGAGTTTTAACTTCGGGGTGTCTTTCAGGAGGTGTTCAGTGAATTCTTTCAATGGTTTTTACCTTCTGATTCTATGATATCAGGGCAGTTCTCTTTGATGATTTTCTGAAAAATAGTGTCTAGACTCTTTTTCTCATATTGGGAATCCAATAATCCTTAGATTGTCTCTCCTAGATCTATTTTCCAGGTCCGTTGTTTTCCCAAGTAGGTATTTTACATTTTCTTTTCTATTTTTTCCATTTTTTTTTTGTTTTGCTTGACTATTCTTGATGTCTCTTCAAGTCATTCATTTCTATTTGTTCAGTTCTTATTCTTAGTGAATTATTTTCTTCATTTACTTTTTTTGTATTTGTATTTTGTATTTATTTTATATTTTGTATTTTTTGTATAAGGGTATTTGAGTACCTTTTCCAATTCACAGATTCTGTTTTCCTGGGAGTTATTTATCTTCCATTTCACAAATTCTGTTTTTCAGACAATTGTTTTCTTTTTCCATTTTGTCAAATCTATCTTTTAATAATTTATTCGCCTTTTCCAAACCCTCTTGCAAACCCCCTTTTCCTTTCCTTTCCCCATTTTTCTTCTAGCTCTTTTTTGAGATCCTTTTTTATTTCTTCTAGGAAAGTATAATCTGTGGATAATAAAATGGCAGGATATACAGAATTAGGAGTTTTAACTATAAATGTGAATGGGGTAAACCCTCCCATAAAGTAGAAGTGGATAGCAGACTGGATTAAAAGCCAGAATCTACAATATGTTGTTTACAAGAAATACTTTAAAGCAGAATAATACATACAGAGTAAGATAAAAGGCTGGAGCAGAATATATTATGCTTCAGGTGAAGTTAAAAAAAAAAAAAAAAAAAAAAGAAGGGGTAGCCATCCTGACCTCAGATCAAGCAAAATTTTGTATTTTTGTATTTTTGTATTGTATTTTTTTGTATTTTGTATTTAAAAACTCCAATTGAGTTTTTAAATGAGTTGTTTTGTTCTGTAGAATTTTTTTCCATTTCACAAATTCTGTTTTTCTCTCAATTATTTTCTTTTTCCATTTTGTCAAATCTATCTTTTAATAATTTATTCACCTTTTCCAAACCCTCTTGCAAAGTTTTCCTTTCTTTTCCCCATTTTTCTTCTAGCTCTTTTTTGCGATCCTTTTTTTTTTTTATTTCTTCTAGGAGAGACTTGTATGGTTTGGACCAGGTTATATCAGTCTTTGGAGCTTCATCTGGAGACAATCTGCTTTTAGTCTCCTCAGGATTTGAAATCTGTTCTTCTCTTTCACCATAAAAACTATCTATGGTTAGAGTTCTCTTTGCCTTTTTATTCATTTTTTTTTAAGTTGGGATTTGCTTTTAGAGCAAGAGAAATTTTCTCAGTTTCCTATACAAGGAAAGCAGCCACAGCTGTGCTGAGATCATGCTGCCTTACTTCCAATGCTGGGTGGGCATGGCCAGGTCCCATGAGACTCTGTGCTTCAGGGTTCACTATTTTCCTTTTGTGTTTGTGTTGGATGTTTTATAACTTCTCTGCTGTTCTACTGGCTTGCAACCAGGGCAGAGTGGCCAAAACTGATGTAGATTCCTCTTGTAAATTCTCCACAGACCAGAGTCTGCACCACCATGCAGAGACCATATACCACCCTGGCTCTTCACAGAATGTGTTGGCCTCGGTGCTATATGTGTATGTGTATGTATATATATACATATATACGTATACATATACATATATATATATACATATATATATATGTATGTATTAGTTTGCTAAGTTTTTTTTTTAATTATAGCTTTTTATTTACAAGTTATATGCATGGGTAATTTTGCAGCATTGACAATTGCCAAACCTTTTGTTCCATTTTTTTCTCTCCTTCCCCCCATCTCCTCTCCCCAATTGCAAGTTGACCAATACATGTAAAATATGTTAAAGTATAAATTAAATACAATATAAGTATACCTATCCTAACAGTTATTTTGCTGTACAAAAAGAATCGGACTTTGAAATAGTATACTATTAGCCTGTGAAGGAAATCAAAAATGCAGGTGGACAAAAATATAGAGATTGGGAAGTCTATGTAATGGTTCATAGTCATCTCTCAGAGTTCTTTCACTGGGGGTAGCTGGTTCGATTCATTACTGCTCTATTGGAACTGATTTGGTTCATCTTATTGCTGGAGATGGTCACGTCCATCAGAATTGATGATGTATATATTTGAAATTGGAAGAGCAAAATTGCTTTTTTCATTTTATTTTAAAAGCATATTAAACACTGCTATGAAGAAAAAAAAATATTGTTATAGGCAAGATAATACAAATACTGCCATAATACAGATGGGAAAATAAAACTTTCATAATTAAGATCATTTATTTATTCAAGGTTATAACAACAACTTTGTCAGAAGAAGACAAATGAGCCTATATGTACTTCAGTACATATGTACTAATGTAGAGGGCAGAACTTTGGAAAAGTATACTTGAAAACAAGCATACTTGAATCAAGGTGTTAACTCAGTGAAATTTAAGAGATGATTGTTCTCTGGTTCACATATATATTTAGTTCTTATCATGGTGATGTAAGTTCTCTAAATTCACACATAATCAATATACTGTAATGATGTAATTACAATAAGGTATATAAAGGCCAACAAGGACTGGAAGTGAGATATATATAAGGTAACTCCAACTAAATGCTGGCTGATCTTGTAGTTCATCCAAGCTTTCTCAAAAAGAAATCAAAATATCTTAATTAGAGTTTGTAATGTCAGGCCTAGCTTTCTGGAGGTCCTCCAGATGGACGTAGTTCAGGAGTGCAGGAAGCAGGACAGCCACCACAAATCTGGTCAAAGATAGAATGTCCATCTTCCAGTACTTCTTAGCCCTTATATATCTTATTGTAATTACATCATTACAGCATTCTGATTATGTGTAAACTTAATTTTACAATTACATCACCATAGTAAGTACTAAGTTTATAAGTGAACTAGAGAACCATGATCTCATCAATTTCATTGAGTTAACACCTTGTTTCAAGTATACTTCTCCAGAGTTCTGATTCTCTACAGACTAAAACATTCATCTAAAATATTTTGGGAATTAAAAAAAAATTTCAGCAAGCCTAGATGTCTTAACTCCATTGAAATAATGATGATCTATGATGAATATAGTTGCTTCCTGTTTTTTGTCCTCCTTTCTTGCAGATAACTATGATATTAGGGAAGTGATACTATGATATACAAGAGAATTGTTTATTTTATATGATTTTGTGATTATAAGGTTATTAATGAATGGTGAGAAAAGAATTTCAATAAAGATATGAGGGAATTAAGAGGTTGAGGAGAAAGTTGTTAATGAGGTTGTAGATGAAACAGCTTTAATCAACTTTTTCTCCAGAAGTTTAGCAATGAAGGAAAAAACAACAATCCAACAGTAGATGGGTGGACTAGAAAGTTGGGAAGGGTTGTTTTGTTTATTTGTTTTTACACTGGAGATACATGGATCTTCTGTTATGCCTCCTGACCTCCTTGACGTCAAGTCTAAAATCTCATCTTTTCCTCGAAATTTTCTCTAACCTATATCATATTTCCAGTGCCTTCAGTTATTTCTTGATTATCCTGTATATAACTCACTTTGTACATATTTCTTTACATATTTTCTCCCTCATTAGATTTTAAGAATCCTGATGTGTGGAATGGAGAGATAAAGTGAAAAATTTACAGGAATGTTTAAATTCTTTTTCTGTATTTTTTTAAATTATTTCTATGCTTCTATGACCTGTGTAAGTATGGTGTGTGCAAGCCAATATTTAATTAAAAGTAGATATATTTACTTAACCAGAAATGATGGCATTTATCCTTGTTCAATGTCATCAATATTTACATTATTAAATGCCATCAGCTCAGTAATCTGAAGTTTGAAGATCTGACTGATGATTCCTCTCAGAATCAGGGAAACAAAGCATTCTGTTCTAATCTGCCTTTGGCACCAATGTTTAACATTTAATTAGGGGAGGGGGCACCTATTTCTCAATGCTCCCCAATTTATGATGTAATCCTTTGTAACCAAACCTATAAAGATTATATATCTTTCCTAAATCTTTAGCCCTTCTACTATGAGCTTTCTCTCTTTCCCTCCTCTCAGTGGAATTGCTCATTCTCATGAGAATTTATTAATAAATAACTTTTCTGCTTTCTACTGAGTGATCTCTGAGTATTCATTTTGGGTAAGGGTCTTCTACGTCCCTCACACTAAGATCAGGGTCTATCTTTTGCCTCATTCTATATATTCACTGTGCTTAGCACAGAGCCTTGTAGGTATTAAATGTTTATTAATTGACTGATTATGTATGTAGAGAAATGGGAAGGTGAATATAAGATTAAAAAAATACATCAAAGGCAATGACTGCTGGAGCAAAGAACTAGGAGAGTGTGCGAAAGGGAATGCAATATTGAGCTCAGAAAAATTAGCCTCAGGGAGTAGACATATCTCTCCTTATGTGATCAGAGAGAAGGAGGAAAGAAAGAATAAGATACTAAAAATATTTGAAGAACAGAGAAGTTAATAGGAAGTATTAGAGGAGACACATTTTTAAAAATCATGTAGTGTGTGCATTTAATTTTTATAACAGAATTTGTTCATCTGTATGGGATATGAAATAGAGAATTCAATCAGAAATGAAAAGAAAGAAAAGATTTTATACTATAGCTTTGGGGAGTGGGACAAAGTTGTTCTAGGTAGAGTAAGATTAGTGAGCAGCTCTAAGTGTCCCAATGGTGTTATGTATAATCAATTTTTAATGGTGGAAAATAGTAAATTCAGATCCATTTCCCTAGTCACCATTAACAATGCTAGAACAAGAACAGGGAAATCAAATGGCAGTTAGTTGTGACTCGGGATTTATAGGCACAAGGAATTCTGGGGTAAGTAGTAATATATGAAAGTGGTTACCTGCAAGTGAGGGGAAGACAAATAGGAGAAGAAGAAGAGATCAAGAAACCAAAAATCAGGATGAAGTTGTCAAACACATTCAATGAGTAGATATAAAGATAGCATATCAACAACTTTATTCTATTTTGATTTTCTTGAATAAGACTGTTTTATATATGTGTGTGTATACACACACACACACACACACACACACACACACATAGCTATCTATCTCTATATATAATACATATATATGCACATATATGTCTTTGTATCCTTGACACTTGGCATAGAACCTAACAGAGACTGGAAGCTTAAAAATATTTGTTGATAGGATTGAATTAATAATGGTTATGGTCATAGGGTGTTATCTTCAAATTAATAATAACTTAACATTTCTGTAGTACCTTAAGATTTTCAAGGTACTTTATAAATATTATCTCATTTTATCCTTAAAATAAATTTGGGACAATAGTGTTATCCTCATTTTAGAGGTAAAAAAATGAAGGTTTTTTAGTTAAATGACTTACCTAAGGTTGTTTAACTAGTAAATTTCTGTGACTACATTTAAACTGAGTTATTCCTAACTTCAGATACAGAATTCTATCCATTGTGTCTATATTCATATTCTGAAGGTAATGAAATTCTAAGTGATAATTTTAGGATGCTCTCCTCCTGGTGTGGTAGAGGTTATTGAAATTAAAGTGTTAGAGTTGTATTTGAGAGGTCAAATTGGTATAATATCCATATTGTAATGAATCACCTCCAATGGTCAGAATGCTAACTTATTCATACTTTCTTACCCTGTGCAAACTCTTGCTCTGTACCTTATATCAATCTACTCCAGGAGTTCCACTCAAAATTTTAGAAACTTTTTTCTATGTCTCTTAGCATTACATAAGGAAGATATATAAGTTGTCCATCTCTCACTTTGAATACATGACCAGCCTATCTTCTTTTAGTGATTAAACATGTCTAAGACAACTGATAAAGAATTATCAGTTATATTCTGCACCATATTCATGGCTAGTATGCACCTCTCTACTGATCTTTGGGAGGTCTTTAATGCTTAACAGTCATAAACATAAATATTGAAATTTCTGAAGATGATAGAGTAGAATGACTATAAACCAGTTACTTGGCTCAGTGAAGAAAAAAATAAGTTGAGAATGGCAAAAGTATTTTTGAGATCATTACAAAAATGGGAGGAGACTGAAATACATGGATTGATCATAGCATGAAAGAGGAAAGAAATGGTGGGAGAGAAATAATATGGGAGATACAATGGAACATCTAGAACTTGAATATCACCTATGATTAGTATTAGCTTAGAGGAGTGGGAAGAGCATGGTCCATTAATTGAGAGGTTTACAAAGGATGAGGTATCCTCAAGAGAGATCCCAGTTTCTTTTAAAATGAAGAAATGCCATATCTTTTTCCTTGAACCCAAATCCTATACCTAACTTCTCAATTACCTGGGGAGTAACATCATCCTTCCAGTGTTTCAGATTCACAATCCAGTTATCATGTAAACTTCTCACTGTTTCTTACATCCTTTATCTAATCTGTTGTCATTTGTATGCAAAACTAGAACTGGAAACCAGTTCTAGAATCTATTTTCATAGATCCAGCCACTTGAAGGATTGAATGGTTGCTATTTATATTAGTCAAATGAATAAAACTAAATAGAAATAGAACCTAAATCATATAATGTCTACCATATACCACCATACTCTACTTCCTGATGGCATATGCCTACCTATATACATCATGGACCACATAACTAT
Source organism: Antechinus flavipes (assembly GCF_016432865.1). Classification (NCBI taxonomy): domain Eukaryota; kingdom Metazoa; phylum Chordata; class Mammalia; order Dasyuromorphia; family Dasyuridae; genus Antechinus; species Antechinus flavipes. The sequence continues at coordinate 209,877,680 of NC_067399.1, read as the reverse complement.
TATGTAATTTAGAAAATTCTTCTAAAGAGATGTCACATACAGTTGTAGTAATTTTGTTGCAATTTTGAGCAACTGTTCTTGATAAGTTTACTTTGAAGTAGCAAAAGCAATTTTAGCCCTCTACAGTGACCTGATCATGGCCCAGCTAGTTTAAGAAGCTGCCCTAAGTGTGTGAGGAAAGAAATAAATTTATGTTTTCTCCACTATCAAGGAACCACAATGTCAAAAAGGTCATCTGCTCCAATCAATATTTGTCTTTCATGCTTGGAGCAGACCAAAATGACATCACTATATCAAGACACAGCTTGTCTGACTGTGGGTGATATGAGTTCAGAAGGCTCGAACACAGATCAGGGATAAATAATCTACATGAATATTTTGAGGGGAAATGTCTCTAAATGTTTTTTGAGCTACTTCAGTTTTCCTTTGCTCACAGAGCATAATACATTTCTGTTTCAAGCATGTCATGTAGGGCATTCCTGTGCCAATATTTCCCATGCCTCACAATTGATTCCAGAGTTCTTCAGATAAATTGTAAGAATGTGTTTGTATTACTTCTTCTGAGCTCTGTATGAGAGCTTATCTAGTGTGAGTTCTCCATCTTTTAGGCAAATGTACATTTGGCATTCAAACAATGTAGTTGCACTCTCTGCAGTAAAGTTGGAGGGCATGGCAATTCAGTTCAAGAAAGGACTTCAGTCTCTGGTATCTTATCTTGCCAAGTAAACTTGAAAGGAAAGCCAAGTCAGCATATGATTAGCAACAGTGGAGAAAAAAAGGAATGGGCAGCTTTTAGAGATTTTGTGTATAGTACCATATTTATGCGTCTGGTCCAGAATACTCACAACTATCAAGATTAGTTTGACAAAAATAATGAACAAATTAAGAATCTGCCAAAAAATAATTATAAACTCTGTAGTAGTGACCAATTGGATAGTTCTTCTGTCTCTGATAGGCAGTTTTTAATGACATCAGTAATAATGTTCAACTGAAACTTAGAAAAATCAATATTCTTCAGTAAGAAAGCAGAAAAAGTTCAGCTTTACACTGATAATAACAATATAAAGCACGTTTATGATGCCCTGAAGGCTATTTATGGATCAAAGGCCTATGGTACATCTCAACTACTCAGTGCTAATGGAGCCATATTGATCAATGACAAGAATATGGTCTCATGGCTGAGCATTTCTGTAACATTCTCAACAAACTTTCATCAACCAATGGCCAAATACCTCAGATTCAAGTCAATCTCTCTCTCAACAAACTTCCAACTAAAGGGGTTTTGAATGCCATTAGGCTCTCCCTCCAGGTTTAGCAATAAATTGTTCATGCTTGGAGAAGTACTCTAATCTTTTGGCATTAAGTCTTTTGATACATGTCTTGCTTTGGGGACACTGCTTTTATTGAATGTGAATAGTTTGAAGAAGATGTCTACAATCAATCCAACACTCTGTGCCACTCATTGCTTTTGTCACTCTCACATTCCATTTTTCTCTTTTCTCTAAAATAGCACAGTTTATTAAATGTAACTGTTTTCTCTGAGAGTGCATCCATGAAACTTAATTGCATTTAGGTAAATGAAAAATAGTGTTGGTAATGAGAATGTCATAAGATTCCAATTTTTGCATAATAAGTGACTGTTGCTATTGCTATTTCTGACACCATTCCACCCAAGAACTCTGCTATATCTAATAATCTGTGCCTACTCTGGTATTAAAGTCACCCAAACATTCTTCATAAAATTTTTCTTTGACATCATCAGGGATCATCATGGTGAGAACATGCACAGTGATGATGGTGGCACAGTGTTCTCACGCAAGTGACAGTTATTTTGTCATGAGACTGTCATTCACTCTTTTGGGGAGGCATGCAAACTTATTGACTAGATTAGTTTTAGTTGTAAAAATATGGCATTTTAATAATACTCCCCACTTTGGCATTCCAAAAAAAAAAACATGAAACTTTAATAAGCTGGCCTCCTTTTGTCAGCTTTCTTTCACTAAGGATTACCATTTGATTGTAATACCTGTTGAGTTCTCTCACAAAAAGAAGTGTTTGTCTTTTGCTTCTACTGATTTTCATGTGGTTCATAAGTGTGTGCATTTCCCATTAGCAGCAGTGAATAGAATAATCTTCTAAAACATTTTTATATTTTTTTGTGTGTTTTGACTGCAGAGTAGGACCCATCTACCCATAGTAGGCAGGATTGATTTAGGTTGACTAAAGCAGATGAATTTTAGGGCACTTTTTCTAGTTCCTTCCTCATGTCAGGAGATAAGTAGAATGGTCCTTTAAAAAGGCTGTTCAGACATCCAAAGGCTGCCAATTCTGATTGCTGTTTCAGTCTATTAAAAGACAGTCCTATGGCCAGGGTGACAGAGGTACAGGATTGTGTCTACAATTCTCTGCAGTGCTTCTTTACCTGCCTTTTACCATAGAACTTTGAAGTAGGTTTTTTAAAATGGCAAAATGGTGTGAGTGATATTTTTTGACTCTCATATAAATTGAATTTAAGACAGAGTTGTGCAATGTTACATGTAGTCATGACTCTCTCTTCCAGAGTTAAGCTGACAAGCAATAACTTGGGATATAGTGGGTGACCTTGGCATTTTTGATGTATAACCATGTTCCAAGGGTTCCATAGTATCTGCTTCATCTGCCTGCATGGACATTGGAAGGAATTGTTCTCATCACCCATTTCACTAGGGAAAATCTTCACATGCTTGGGGCTGACAATCCAATAATTCACCCAGAGATCTGTGGTTCTTTGGTTACACTCAAACTAGTTTCTATTGAAATGGTTTACTAGGGCATCACTGAGGCATAACTGGGGCATATAACTTGGTAGAGACAAAAGTTATAATTAGGTGACTGACTGGATGCCAAAATCCTGTTAAAACCTTAGCAGTCCTCATACCAGATATTGTAATTTTCTCTGAACTCTGAATTTTCACTACCACCCCTGAAAAAAAAATAACTAAACAAAAAATTTCTACATTCCTTGAAAAGGCTCTTCCAGTTAAGAACCTCAGTAAATAATAATCTACTCTCTACCAAGACAGCTCATTTTAATTCAAAACACTTCTTAATTTTGGTAATGATATGTTTACTTCAAATCTTACATATGGGCTATATTTGACTCTTTTTAAGTCCTACTCAGGTCCCTATTTATTTTTTAGAGTCAAGCTAAACAAGTCTAATCCCTCTTCCACATAAGACACCTTCAAATGTATGAAGACACTACTATATTCTTCCCATTTCACTGGGTTAAGTAACCTCAATTCCTTTAGCTAATCTTGGAACCACATAGTCTTCATCCTTTTTAGAATCCTAGATATTTCACTCTGTAGGTTTCACAATCTTTCCCAAAAATGTGGCATCTAAAACTAAATATAACATTCTAGAAATGATGTCCAGAAACAGAAATCAGTGAGAGGATCTATCACCTCTATTATTCTAGAACAGTCTAAAAAAAGATTGTAACATTTATTTTAGTGGTTATTTCACACTCTTAACATTTTCATTTTAATAATTTGCAAACAAATAAAAGTGATTGAACTCCCATATAAGTTCAGTAATTAATACTCTCATCTCCTCTTTGGGTTCAATATAAAGGATGTAAAAATATCTCCCATATTCCTATATGTATTCTCAATCCTTTTTACTATAGTACCTGAATTTTCTCTCCATTCCTCACTCTTTTTATTCACCTCCTTGGGTTAATAGATTGGAGTCTCCAGTTAAAGTGATGATATTATCAGGAAGAGATCAGAATAAAATATTGAAATAGCACTTTAGGTAGTATCAGTTTATTAGATACACAACTGAATTTAATGAAGAAATGAATACTGAATTCAAAGTTAGAAGACTTGTGTTGAAGTCTGAGCTATGGGTGATTTCAGGCAAGTCCATTCATGTCTCTGGGCTTTAGTTTTGAGCAAGTCAATTCTAGCTTTAGTTTTCTCAACTCTAAAATGAAAATGGGTGACTAGAAATTTCTGATATCTCTTTCAAATACAATATTTAATGATTCCAAGTTTCTAAGTCAAAGACTATACTGTCAACCCTTCCATGTTGTGACTTGTCCATTGCAGTTTTTAATATATCATGGGTTAGCATAAAAAAATTAAATGGGTATTTGAAGGGGGGGGGATTTTGCAGAAGCTGCAGACAACATGTCAGGTTTAGCAGATGACACATAAAAATTTCAGAATCTCAAAAAATTGTAGAATAGGAAGTGTTGTGTAATATCAACATATTTTACTGTTTAATACCCATAATAATTCAGACTTCTTCTCTGGTATGAAGGAAAAGCAAAAAACTTTACATAGGTTTTCTAAATTATTGTTTTCTAAATATGCCCTTAACCTCCATGATGTGGAAAGGATAATTAATCCATTTCAACTAGATACACATTTGTTTAACAAGTGTCCAAGTATGTTTCTTATTTACAACATGTAAAAAAAAAAACAGAGAAAGTGCAAAGTATATATAAAGTAACATAAAGGGTAAAAAGAAAGTGAAAAACAAAATATCTCTTACAGGACATGACACCTGAAATTGTTCTCATATATACAGAGCTCTCACTTTCAATCTCCAAGGAGAAAAAAAAAATCCTTTAAATATGCCCATTATAAAAATCCAAGTGAGGCATATGATCATTTAAAGGAAAAAAAAATTTTTTTCTAGTTTCAGTTGACTAGAAACCTTCCAAGGTGTCATTACAGCTTGTCTAAAATGACAAGAGCCTATTAATTTAGTTTCTTTTCTTTCAATACATTTCGAAACACGATACACCTGACTGCCAATTGCTTGATATAATCTTATGTCTCCCATTGCTGGAAAATATCAGTCATGCTTACAGATTTGAAATGTTAGACAATGTCTAGGTAAAGAATAGTTAGACCATTTTCAACCACTGCCATCAATATATCAAAAAGAAAGCAAATAAAAGAAAAATAGATAATGAAGAAATTCAGAAAACTTAAGGTTTTCTTGTCCTTGGTGAGTACCCCAGATACCACTAAGAACAATCTATTGCCACTAGTAGAACTTTATGAACAAATTTTATTTTATTTGATAACAACATTGTCTTTTTTCTATAGGGTTTCTTTAGGTTATATTCCATTTCCCCTAGTATATCATGAATGAAATGCATTCCTCTGTTATTTAGTAGCTCTTCCAAGAAGTGATGAATCTGACAGTGAGTACAGTTGGCAAAAGCATTAGATGGAAAAGAAATTCCTAAATTTTTAAGTCAAGCCATTGTGGTTCTAAGCCTTACATATCTGTCATCCAGACACATTTTAAATGTTATATATGAAAGAAAACAAAAATAAATGGGTCAATATCTTTTTTTAGGATTTAGAACTAGAGAAGACATTAGCAAATATATACTTCAGTGTTATTAATTTACAGAGGGGGAAACTGAGGCCTTCAGAAGAGTGGTGACCTGCCCAAGATTGCTCAATTGAAAATTAATTGATATAGCATACATTCAAATCACATATCTAGAAAGCATCTGAGGCTGGATTTGAACCTCAGAACTTCTTAATTCTGGAACCATACTCTGCCTACTCTTATCTAACTATTTAGCAGGGATAGCTTTTTCTAATTCTTCTGGAAAGTTTCTTTTAGTCCCAGCAAGAATCTTCACTAAATATGAAATAGTGAACGTCATTCATTCAGGCATTCAAAGGTATCTAAACCATGAGTACTCTAATTTTCTTTGAGTGAGAATTAAGCAATGCCAGATACCTTCTGAAGCAAATAAGCATTTTATTGACAAAATGTGAATTTATGTTATATATTTTTAATAATAGACACACAAACCTGAAATATGATTCATTATAATTTTTGGGGGGGGGGAGTCAAAATAGAAGTTAGCAGTAAACTCCAAATAGTTTCAATTCATTAAGTAATAAGGGTACAAAGTTTTTGTTCTTTTTTGTTTTTTTAAGAACCAGCACTTTGATTAACAGATAGAGAAACATGGAACCAGATTCTGCCTCTGATACATACAAACTGCCAAGCCAGCTTCTCTATGTTCCTAATTGTGTAAAACTGTAAATTGCATGAGTTGACAATCTCTATTGGTGGAAGGAAATTCCACACTTTCCCTACAAAGATGAAATCATAGATATGCCAACTTAATGTTTAACAAAGCAAGGAGACTTTTGTTTAGGAAAATATAGCATCTTTGAGGCAAGAATGTCACCAACTGGGACATATCAATTAAGTAACAGAGTCTCTTCCCATTACCAAAAGGTGAATCTTTTATAACTGAAAGCAGAAAATGTTGCCTGATGGTTGGATCAATCTTGATATAATCTTGGGTTTTTTTTTTTGTTTTTTGTTTTGTTTTGTTTGCAGAACAACTGATGACTCAAGAACATATGGAAACTCATGGAAGAGAATAATGTTATAAAGGGATAAGCTTCAAACCAGCTGAGATGGTTCACACAAACCTTATAAGAAAAATTTACAATGAGTCATGTAGTGAAGGCATATAGGCAAAAGTAAGGCATTTGTTTAGGTATTTGATTTCAGTTGTATAAAAAAGGGAAAGAATTATATAAGTCCAAATCATCTTAACATTTCCCTTTTTTGGTCAAATTGTCCTCATAAGTTGATGATGACCCATCCAAAAAAAAAAAAAAAAAGTAGGGAAGGGCAAACTGCCTGCTGGAGCATAATACTGTTTGAGATATGAGAACCAAATTTAAAGTCACATATAAGACAAGCTTTAAAGTTCAGGAAAAAGAAAATAATGAGTAGCAAGCACACCAAAATCCTTTATAGGTTGAGCTGAAGAAAGTCTCCAAGACTCTTTATAAAAAAGGAGAAAATATCCCAAAAAAAGGAAAGATGTTTTGGTAAGGAGCAAGACCGATTTCTGTGAAGGTTAAGGCAATCTTCTGAAGGCCATCCAGAAACTGCACTACGTGTCTAAACTTGTTCACATAGAAACAATACTCCTCACCAAAATAAGCATAAGCACCTCCTTTAATTGCCAGAATGTGTTTAGAATCCTTTAGTTTTGGAGGACTACTTTACCAAGACAAGTGACTCATTCTACAATGGCACCCAAGGTTTCAGCAGTATAATTTAAATCCATGACAGTAGTAAAGGAAATGTTGGTACTAAACACAGCATATACATGTTTTCAGGATAGAGTAGTCAATGCCCTGCTTTTTTACAATACAATTGGTGCCAGACCAGTTGGAATGATTCCTGTAGCACTCCATATTTGAGAATGCTGAGAAAATTTTTTTTAGAAATCCTGTATTTGAAGGAGGCCAAGAGTAAGAATTGTTGAGAAGTTAATAGACTAGTGAAGAGACATATCAGTCATCTGGAAGAAGACTGGAAGAAGTAGTATTTGGTTTGTTTCAATGTTCAGGTTTTGTTTTGTTTTGTTTTTACTAAAATTTATTCTTCAGAATTTTGTCAGCAAGCACAAAGCTGGTCCCAATCTATTATTTTAGAGGAGGCAAAGATTTACTCCAATTTTGTGTAAGTTTTAGATGTTTTTTGTGGGGAGAGGTACTCTGTTCTGATATGGTGGAGAGGTATTCAAGTGAGGGGGATCCTTGTACCCCTAGTAGTACAAGGACCTGGGAGGGGTGGTCATATATATAATTCAAGATATATATATATATATAAATCAGGAAGATTGGGACAGTATGTAGAATAAACCAATTGACATTCATAAGAAAAACCAGATGGATGTATCTAACTTTTGGGAACTCCTTACTATAGCTCACAATTTTGCTTTTGTGCAAAGTGCAAAAACTGCCTGTGGGACTCCCTCCTTATCATCTCATTTGTCTTAAAAGGGAATTGAAGGATGGGCATAGTGAAGGGAGAAAGGGAAAAATAAGAATTACTTTCAGAAATTGAAAATTCTTTGGTAAAATCTCTGTGAAAGATACTTTTCAAATTTTGTACATTCTCAGACTGAAAGTCTTAATTTTACTTTCTTTCTTTTTCTGTCTGTAGTTGTATGAATTGTTCTTGGAGTAGACAAATTTTGTACTTGGCCTCCTCTTTGTCAGTTCTTTACTTCTGGACATTTTCCTGGAGGGACAAGAGCTGAGACTCAGTTTCTCTCTCAATTGTTTTGAGTAAATACTAAAAAAAAAGCATCCTACACAGCCTTTTTGGGTTTTGTTCTAGCTTTATTTAGTTTGTTTCTAAGAGAGTTGATTTTGTTCCACTCAAAAGAATCCACTGCCAACAGTGTTAAGGGTTATCTTTAGTAAAAATTTGCCAATTTTTAAAAAACCTGCAAGTTTCAGGTTCATATTGAGACCATATATCAACAACCATTTCCTCCCCCTTTTTTGTAGGGAGAAGACAAATCAGTTCTGAAGTTCACATCTCCTCAGGACTCTCAACCCTTTATATCTAACCCTCTTTTTGATTGAAACAGGTAGCCATCAAAGAGATTCTTTGTACTCCAAATTGTCCATGAAAATTGAACCAAAGTCAACTAAGAAGCAACTCAACTGAAAGAGACAGGTGTAGTAGGATTGGAGCAGAGTCAAAAAATTCACCAATCTAGAATAGACTCAATGGGTTTTTTGCTCTTAACTGGGGTCCACAACATCATTCTCCATTCTAGTTTGCTGTGGTGGTTTTTGAATCCCATTTCTGACAACAGAAATGTCAATCTTGTGTTTAAAAAAGCAAGGAAACCTTGGTCTAGGAAAATTACAATATATTTTTTTTAATTTTTAATAGCTTTTTATTTACAAGTTATATGCATGGGTAATTTTACAGCATTGACAATTGCCAAACCTTTTGTTCCAATTTTTCTTCTCCTTCCCCCCCACCCCTTCACCTAGATGGCAGGATGACTAATACATGTTAAATATATTAAAGTATAAATTAAATACACAATAAGTATACATGTCCAAACCGTTATTTTGCTGTACAAAAAGAATTGGACTCTGAAATATTGTACAATTAGCCTGTGAAGGAAATAAAAAATGCAGGCAGGCAAAAAATATAGGTATTGGGAATTCAATGTAATGGTTCTTAGTCATCTCCCGAGTTCTTTCGCTGGGTGTAGCTGGTTCAGTTCATTACTGCTTCATTGGAACTGATTTGGTTCATTTCATTGCTGAAGATGGCCACGTCCATCAGAATTGATCATCATATAGTATTGTTGTTGAAGTATAAAATGATCTCCTGGCCCTGCTCGTTTCACTCAGCATCAGTTCGTGTAAGTCTCTCCAGGCCTTTCTGAAATCATCCTGTTGGTCATTTCTTACCAAACAATAATATTCCATAATATTCATATACCACAATTTATTCAGCCATTCTTCAATTGGTGGGCATCTACTCAGTTTCTAGTTTCTGGACACTACAAAGAGGGCTGCCACAAACATTCTTGCCCATATAACTCCCTTTCCCTTCTTTAAGATCTCTTTGGGATATAAACCCAGTAGTAACACTGCTGGATCAAAGGGTATACACAGTTTGATAATTTTTTAAGCATAGTTCCAAATTGCTCTCCAGAATGGCTGGATGTGTTCACAATTCCACCAACAATATATCAGTGTCCCAGTTTTCCCACATCCCCTCCAACATTCCTCATTATTTTTCCCTGTCATTCTAGCCAATCTGACAGGTATGTAGTGGTATTTCAGAGTTGTCTTAATTTGCGTTTCTCTGATTAATAATGACTTGGAGCATCTTTTCATATGGCTAGAAATAATTTCAATTTCTTTGTCTGAGAATTGTCTGTTCATATCCTTTGACCATTTATCAATTGGAGAATGGCTTGATTTCTTATAAATCAGAGTCAATTCTCTATATATTTCAGAAATGAAGTCTTTATCAGAATCTTTGACTGTAAAAATGTTTTCCCACTTTATTGCTTCCCCTCTAATCTTGTCTGCATTAGATTTGTTTGTACAAAAACTTTTCAATTTGATATAATCAAAATTTTCTCTTTTATGATCAGTAATGATCTCTAGTTCTTCTTTGGTCATAAATTCCTACCTCTTCTACAGGTCTGAGAGGCAAATTATCCTGTGTTCCTCTAATTTATTTATAATCTTAGTCTTTATGCCTAGGTCATGAACACATTTTGACCTTATTTTGGTGTACGGTGTTAAAGTCAATGCCTAGTTTTGGGGAGGCAGCTACTTTCTAGTGAATTCTTTGTCTTTTCCAATTCATAAATCTTAATTTCCTGAGTTTTTTTTCACTTTTTCCAATTCACAAATTCTGTTTTCCTGCACTTCCTGGGAATTTTTTAGTTTTTCCAATTCAGCTTGCAAAGCTTCTCTTTCCTTTCCCCATTTTTCTTCTATCTCTTTTGAGACTTTTAATGGTCTCTTCTAGTAGAGCATTATGTAGGGGGGGTCAGGTAACATTCCCCTTTGGGATATTGTCTGGAGACTGTTTGCTATTAGTCTCCTCAAGGTTGCAAACTTGCTCTTTTTCTGTATAGAAGCTATTGCTTGTTTTTTTTTTTTTTTTACTCATTTTTAAAAGCCTTTAGAGTCTGCCTTCAGGGCAAGGGGGTTACCAGCTTCCTCTGCAAAGTAGGGAACGATGTAAACAGGCTTCAGGCAGTGAGGTATGGGAGTGCTCTGGACAGAAGTTCCCCCTCCCCCAACCAGAAGTGATTCAGCATGGCAGAGCTACAGAAGTGCCCAGTGAAGAACCCACTGTGTGTTTTAGCAACTGCCCTAAGGCTAGAGACTAAATAGTGAAAGTGTCACTGCTCCAGGCCAAAGTCCCCCTTACCCCCCACCCCCCACCTGTGGGGCTGTGGGTATTAGTAGCTGATCAGAGAATAGCCCCGCTCAGACCGGAAGTGTCTCTGCCCAGAAGCAAATCACATTGCAAAAGTTCTATTGCCCCAGGCTGAGCTCCCCACTGTGCAGATTAGAGATTGCCCCAGGCTGTTCCCCTTTGCAGGTTCATCACTGCCCCAAGGAAAAGACCCGTACTTCAGGTTTGGGCTGCAAGGTTGTGCTGTGCTCTGTGCTGTCACTTCCGGTTTGGGGTGTGTATAGCCAGACCCTGTGAGGTTCTGGCGTTTTTTAGAGTGGCTTCTCTGCAATCTACTGTTTCGCAGAGCAATCAATCTATGCCAATGTTGTTTGTAATTTTCTAGCCACAGAGACCACTCCTGCCCGGTCTGCACAATATGTTAGCCTCTAGTTCTCTCCCTGCTTGCACTGATCTTCTCCCTGGACCCTCAGGACAAACCTTTTCTGATGAACTTCCAGATTATATTCAGCTGGTGAGTTGTTCTAGTTTTAGTCTTTGTGGGTTTTACCAGTCAAGAGCTATTTTTGAGGCTGAATTTAATATTGGTCCTGAGGGTAGGAGAGGAGCTTAGAAAGTCATGTGTGCCTTCTCCATCATCTTGGCTCTGCTCCTTATAATATCTTTAATTGAGCTAAAAGGTCTTGAGCTGGAATATAGTCTTTAGCTAGCTATTTAAGTGCCCATGCTTTATAAAAGGGGAAAATGCTTTATACAATTAAAAAGAGGAGTTGCTATTGGTGAGATCAGCTTAGAAGTTATTTATTTTTGTTTCTTTGTTCCGTTTGCAGAACATCTGGAAATCCATGGACATCTGGAGTTTCATGGAGGAGAATGAGAATGTGAAAGGTTAAGGTTCAAATCAGCTGAAATTAGTCAGATTTAAGACAACTTAAAGGGACTCGTTAGAATGAACAGCTTTCCACCATAACAGAGGGCAGAAATCCATTCATCCCCAGGAAAATATCTGAAACATGTACAAAATTGGTGCAATTCTTTCCTAAAATTATACATTGGATCAAGCTTATGCATGATGACAAAATCCTGAAGAATCAGTTTTAGTAAAAGTAAACAAACAAAAAAATAACTCGAACATTGGAACATTCACAATGGGTAATGAAGAAAACCATCTGGGAGAGAGCAAGACTTTTTCTTGTACTCTATTTCAGTAGTACAAAAAAGGAAAAGACTGACATAAGTTTGTATCATTTTGACAAGTATGCACTGCCCAAATTATTTTTAAATTATACATATTAGTTAACCAATTCATTCATCCACAAATCCAACCCCTTTCCTTCCTTACTTATTTGCATTTTTCTATCTTGTACATGCTCATACTCTAACCTCCTCTATCACCTGCTGGTTTCTCTATTCTTTTAAAGAGTCCTCTTTTTCCTGGTTCTTTAAAATGTATAACTAAAATGTATTAGACTTAAAGGAAATTGTTTTCATAAGCACAAAACTGGACAGATCAATTGTAACAGAACACAAAGTTTTTAAAAGATTTATCTAAGCCAACAATGTGCAACAACAATTTTATGCAACAAAAACTGAGGTATCATAACCAAAATAGGAAGATCCTTATCCCTTTCTATTCTGAAAGTCAGAATAATGCTAAATTATGCATCTGATTCTAATTTAATCTTCAAGAGATATATTAACAAAATGAAGTATTAATATTGAACAATCATCATTTAATCAATACAAATTTATTAATGACTACTGTGCTTCAGTCATTGTATTAAATATTATGCGTACATTTTTTCTTAAAAAAAAAAACACTGTGAATTTACATTTTAAAGGGGGAAAGAAATTATACATATGTATAGGTATATACAGTCATCTAAAAAGGAAATGAAAGGCAATCTTAGACAGGAAGGCTGTAGCAATGGGGAGTTTCTCAAAGGAAGGTATCATTTGATCTGAATTTTCATGGAGTTTAGGGCTTTTTAAAGGGGAGAAAAGAGAACGTTCTAGGCATGTGAGACAACCAATGCAAGGCTGTGCAATGAATGTTGTTTGCAAGGGAAAGCAAGTAGACCAGTACAGATGAATATTTGAAGACATATAAAAGTGTATAAAGCAGTAAAGTAGAATAAAGTTTAAGTAAACTAGAGAAGTAGAATGGGGATGTGTTTTGAAGAGCTTTAGATATAAAAAAATGTCATGTTTAATCCTGATGATAAAAAGGATGTAGAAGAGTTTATTGAATAAAGAAGGAGCTTTGTAAGACATAATGTTGAGGGAAATCATTTTAGAACTTGAATAGACATTGCATAGGAATTGGAGGAAAAAAAAAATTTGAGACTCTGCCCAAAGAAGGTTATTACATATTTAAAATATTTGTGAAAAGAACTTACAATCACATTTGGGAGCATAAGTGAAGAGAAAGAGACTCATATGAGAGTTGAGATGAATGTAGAAATGGAATGATTTTATAGCGAATGAAATAATGTGGAGTGGGAGTAGGTGGACATAACTAGGAAGTTGCAAACTTGGATGAGTAGTATAGTGATATTCTTAACAGCAACAAAAAATATGGGAAAAGGAAAGGCTGGGGAAAAGACAGTAAATTTTTTTTTTGGAAATTTTGAATTTTATATGCCTCTGATATATATTTTGAAATGTCAAATAGGCAATTAGTGATGTGGCATTGTAGCTCAGAAGACAATCCCAGGCCACATATATGGATACTAGAAACAATTAATCTTATGGGAACTGATGAGATTACCAAATAAAATAGTATAGAGCAAAGAGAGAGGATGGACTATGACAGATCTTTTGGGGGACACTAAATAATAGGTCTAGAAATCATTTGAAAAGTTCAACAATTGAAAGAATTAGAGATAGTGCATTTCTAGATAACATTAGCTTTTATTAATTCCCATCTATCTTGTATAGGTAACTCTCTATGTTTAGTTTTCCAAGTTTTTCTTTCTTTCTTTCTTTCTTTCTTTCTTTCTTTCTTTCTTTCTTTCTTTCTTTCTTTCTTTCTTTCTTTCTTTCTTTCTTTCTTTCTTTCTTTCTTTTTTGATGAGCCAAATCTTTAGAAAGTAGTTGACTATTTCTTTCCTTAGAAATCTTAGGGTAACCTGAGGAGTTATACTTTCTAATATTGTTCCTTAGGAGCCACCCATCTTATTGCATCCTTCCTATTCATTATGAATTTATTAGACAGATAATTCATTTTTTTGGAGTTAGTGTCAGGTTTTATTATTATTATTATTATAACTTCTTATTGACAGAACATATGCATGGGTAATTTTTTTACAACATTATCCCTTGCACTCACTTCTGTTCTGACTTTTCCCTTAACTCCCTTCAGACCCTCCCCTAGATGGCAGGCACTCTTATATATGTTAAATATGTTATAGTATATCCTAGATACAATATATGTTTGCAGAAACATACAAAAAATGCAAACAGTTCACACTCATTTCCCAGTGTTCCTTCTCTGGGTATAGCTGATTCTGTCCATCATTGATCAATTGGAACTGAATTAGATCTTCTCTTTGTCGAAGATATCCACTTCCATTAGAATACATCCTAATACAGTATTATTGTTGAAGTGTATAATGATCTCCTGGTTCTGCTCATTTCACTTAGCATCAGTTCACGTAAGTCTCTCCAAGCCTCTCTGTATTCATCTTGCTGGTCATTTCTTACAGAATAATAATATTCCATAACATTCATATACCACAATTTACCCAGCCATTCTCCAATTGATGGGCATCCATTCAAGGCCACATTCCCATGAGAGCTCACTAAGTTTATTCCATTCAGTGCCTCATCTTTATTTATTAACCTTTGAAGACCTCCCATAACATTCTTGATACATTTCCTCAACCATTTTGTTCTCAGTCTCCAATCCCTCTGTGCCTGATTTGTCCTTTTTCTTCACTGGGGTCCATTCTTATATAACTATACTTCCCTCTCCAGGTTGTTGAATATTTATCAGCCTGACCAGTAATGTCCATAGTCCATTGTTAATTCTTCTATCCTGGCTCCAATGTGGTTAGCATCTTTAAAGACATAACCAGCAACTTTGGAAACAATCAAAATGGGAATTTAGCCTTCCCAGAATGTCTTATTACCATTAAATTAAGAAGGTAAACTTTCCCAGACTAGCTTGATGGCATATCTTTAGACAAGTTTGGAAGCTGGTCAGCCACCTGGCTCGCTGACTCTTTCTCTTCAGTTTGCACCTTAGCACCTCTCAAGGTTACAATTCCCCTATAAAAGATATGTTAAGATGAAAAATTTTGTTAAATTCTCTTCAGAACTAAGCCCACTAGAAGATAGTCGCCCTTCCTCACAGTGTTTTCCCTGTAGCTAACTCTGGTCAGTCTGCCAGATAATGGCTTTCTTTCATCTTATGGAGAACTTGTATTTCATATGCTCTCCCAACTCCACTTCATATTTACCATCCCCAGTATCCACCATATCCCCTCATTTCTCTGCAATCTATTCCCCCAAATAAATTGTGAACTCTTCACATAACTTAACCCCAACTTTTGGTGCCTACAATCACTTAACAACAAACTCCACACCATAGATCACATCAGTAAGGGCCAAGTCTAGAATGGTACATGGGCTAATTTTCTGATGTCTTTGGCAATTTTCTTCACTGCCTGTTCATTATCATCAATTTTCACAAAGCAAGATTTAATTTCTCACAAACTCTTCCTTCTTCAGCTAACAAGTAGCTTAATAACCAATCCATGCTGAAGTACTGCTTTTCTAGCCTGAGTGGCCTGGTCTGTTAACAAATCCAGTGTCCTGGAGTCTAATGAATGTATTCAGCATACAAAATAGGGTTCTTGTACCCCCAGTTCCCACCTGGGGCCATCTATCACCTCAATCATTTGTGTCCCCAATAATTAGAGTAGGTAACTGCACAAATAAAGATGACTATCAGGAAAGTCAGCATAATAAAAATGCTAAAAGAAGCAGATCTGGTTTGGTATTCAAAATAATATCACTGGGGAACTGAGTCAGAAGGATCCTACTTGAAGCAAAAGCCAACATTGTCGTTCCATCTCTTTCCCAGATATTAGCCTCCACCTGTAACAATTCAAGATCACATTCCTCCTTTGAGTAGCTTGTGACATATTCCTTTCAGATGGTGGATTACTAGCTTGATGAGTAATCAGACATCAAGACAAATATACTTGAATTCAAAACTCCATATAATATCAGCTATAGTCCCAAAAGATTTTAATTCAAATAACAAGTCTCATTAATCAAAGCTTCAGGTGAATTTAGCTCTGAAGGATCACATATCATAAATAAGTATTGACTATAATCTTACATTAGTAATAATAAGAGATTCACCCTAGAATGTTCACAGCTTATCTCTAAGTAAATGGGTTTTTAATTCATCATTACACTTTAAGATGCTCAATAACCAATTTATATCAAAAGATATTCAGGAATTAACCATGTTTAAAGGGACAAATACATAAACCACTATTCTTAGAATCTCCCTAAACAATGGGAATGGCTTCAAAATGATTCAGTATAACCAATTAAGACTCACATGAAATATAGAATATACTGTCCTAATTTCACATTAAAGAACCATATCAGAATTAGCATTAATAATTTCTTCATCTTAAAAAAATATTAATTCAACTTCCTCCAACCAAGGAGTCATTGTAAACTAAATTAATTGTAATTGTAATTGTAAAACAATTAATCTCCCCTCCCATCAAAACATTCCTAATTGCGAAGTGAATTTTAGAGGTTATAAATTGTCCTTAATAGTACATTCATGGGGTTCTTTCAAAAGTTCTTTAACTTTGGTGTTCTCAGGCTCCAGACTGCAGTCTCAGTCATTTGTAATGTCTGATAAGGTCCTGTACTGAAAACTCAATAAGTGTTGTCTGGGTCAGTAATCCTTGCTTCTTAAGAGCTAAAAGAGATGAGGACATCACCAGAATATAATTCCTTAAGATCTTATCCTTTGTTTCAAGAGGGTCTTTCCCTTTCTGCTCCCAAATGAAATAAACCAATCTAATACAGAAAAAATCCCAAATCACTTCTAGAAACAGTTTTATTTCTTTAACAAAGCAATAGGCAAACATTTGATCCAAGGCAATTTTGTCTCTAGCATCAATTTAGTAATCCATTTCTTAAGAATCTAATTCATTCTTTCCACTTTCCCTGATGCAGGCAGATGTGCAAGTGTATGGAATGGTCACTTAATCTGCAATTCCTCCCCATTTATTTCTTATAAAATCTTAGAAGTAAAATAAATCCCTTTATCAGAATTAACATTTTCAACTAATCAATACTTGGGTACAATTTGTTTCAGTGTTATTCCACTAATCGCTCATAAAGCAGCAGAGCTAGGAGAAAACTTCCCCCAACCTACTTGAATATTTTGTAGCCAGGCTCCCTCCCTCTGGAGGAAAATCTCCTCAATATCTTCTTATGTATTTCTAGACATATTACACACTTTTCAGATTCAATTTGATCTACAATTACACCTATCCCTATATGCCAAATTTTCTTGCTTTTATTTCCTTGTTAAAGGGAGGAAGCAAGAAAGCCTAGATTCAGAATATAGATAATAACTAAATAACTTTAGACCAAATTTCACAAAATTTATACTATAATATCTAGTAGGGCTGACAAAATGTTAAAGACAGCTCATACTTACAAATTACCCAATAAACAATTTAGAAAGCAACATGGTCTAATTAGGAGATACAACTATATGACCTCTTTTGGTAAGTTATCAGAGAATCAAAGACATTTTAACTTACAATCAAATCAAATACACATTTAAACTTCCATTAACAATACTTCCATATAATGCACACATATTTCTAAAATATTATACTAAAATAAACAAGTTTATAATTTTAGCACACATTATTTAATAGTAATTATCACATACAGTTTCAGAATCAGAATTCCAATTTTAAACACACACAGCTCCAAAATTTAAGGTGGCAGAAAATTGTTTCAAGTCTGTCAAGAGGGCTTTAAGAAAGTGGTGGACTCCAGGACTCTGGGAGAAGGTTGGAGAAATTTGGACCCAGATGTAAAGCTGTAGGTCTGTGGCCCAATGACTAGCCTACCCTTCATGCCAGAAATGCCAGGTAGGGTGGAGAGCATGTCAAAGATATTGTAGCATCAGCATAAATCCCAGATAAAAAGACAATAGACTAACTCAACTTAGCTGACTGAGAGATAATGCCAAGCAATTTAAAACTTAGTCTCAAAAACCCCAGTGTTTAGCAGTTCTGTAACTTTAACTGTCTATTTCTGCAGACCCAACTTGGCCAGTTCTAAATCCACAGAAATGTCAGGTTTTTTTTTTTTCCTTTTTTTATGTGGCAGTTAAAAACTTTCCCTGTCATAGAACTAGTCCTTCCTCTCTCTAGCTAAAAACTCTTTTCATAAGTCCAATTATGTACAAAAAAAATTTCAAAATTCCCAAATAGCCAGATCATTTCCTTTGTAATCTGGCTGACTGAGAGAAACACAGAAAGCAAAACACAGGCTCACACACAGGGATACAAATTGCTTTTCTAAATCAAGCAAGCAATTGGCTCACCAGTTCTTGGCAAAGGGAAAGTCCTCTTGTGGACTCCAACTGCTTAATCTATTCCCCCTCACCAGTTGTTTTCCTTACCTGGGTTGTGCACTTACCTACCTGATTTCAAACTTTTCTCAGCTGGCTTTTCTCCTAAACTGAATTAATCCTCTGTCTTTGCTACCCTGGCCAGGAGCTATGTTTACTTCCCTTTTGCTTTTTCCGAGTGTCTCTTCTTGGGAATTTTCCACATTGGAACAGTAGTACCTGAGCTGAATCCAAGGACCATCAGAGAACTCTCTGGAGAGAGCCTGCTCAAGGATTCAGAATAGGAGAGATCCCTCATGAACAGGAAATATACCGGACAAGTTCTCAAACTGTGTAGGGCAGTGACACTTTCCCAAATTAAAATCAGAGACTCTCGAGGTAAAAAGCAAAAAAAGGATTACTATCTTGTATGAAAAGACAATTCCCAACAGACAAAGTGTCAGTAGAAGAGTGCAAAGCACAAACTGCAAAACACAAGATTAACTAAAGCCTAAAAGCAGAAGTCTACTCCTATTTTTTCTCCCATTGTCTTGGGGAGTCCAAGTTTATACTCTAAACATGGAAATCTGTCCCAAAAAACAAAAAGAAATGTAAACAATGTCTCAATTCAAATGTTCCTTAGAGAACTGCTTTATAAACGATTATTCTTACAGAGAGGACTGGCGAGACTTACATGAACTGATGCTAAGTGAAATGAGCAGAACCAGGAGATCATTATATACCTCAACAATGATACTGTTTGAGGATGTATTCTGATGGAAGTGGATCTCTTCAATAAAGAGAGCTAATTCAGTTTCAAATTGATCAAAGATGCGCAGAAGCAGCTACACCCAAAGAAAGAACACTGGGAGATGAATATAAACTGCTTGCATTCTTGTTTTTCTTCCCAGATTATTTATACCTTCTGAATTCAATTCTCCCTGTGCAACAAGAAAACTGTTCAGTTCTGCACACGTATATTGTATCCAGGATATACTGTAACCTATTCAGCATGTAAAGGATTGCTTGCCATCTGGGGGAGGTGGGGGGGAGGGAGGGAGGGGAAAAATAGAACAGAAGTGAGTGCAAGGGATAATGCTGTAAAAAATTACCCTGGCATGGGTTCTATCAATAAAAAAGTTATTAATAAATAAATAAATAAACGATTATTCTTGGATGAGAAAATTCTGTTACCTTAATTCCTAAAGCCATCATTGCTTTGAAGCGACTTAAGAGGTGGAGAGTAAACAGAGGATAAATGTTCATTCAAGATAATCAAACAGCTGCAGCTATTTTAGCAACTGAAAATTTTCAAGTCACAATCAGGACATAGTTCAAGGAATTGAACTGTGCCACATTTCCATGAAAGATCTTCACTCAGTTTCTTGCATTCATCCAGAATTGAACATAATGTTTCAAATAAAGACTCTTTAGGGCACCATGTATTTCATACACTATCTATAAAAGTTGGAGATGGAATTTGCTTTTTTGGCTAGCACATTGGTAATTTTAAGGATCTTGCAACCCAAGATACCAATTTTATCCCTTATTATTCATTTATTACCATGCCCTTGTTATCTAATTATTCATTTTCTGCCTCTAATTTCAAATTGTTGTTGTTGTGGTGGTTTTTAATTCTTAAATCCACTTAATTCATTCCAGTTTGGGGGATTAGAATGAAGATGGCAAAAAAAAAAAAAAAAAAAAAAAACAATTGTTAGCGAAAAGTTTCTAGTCCTTTGGTAAAAACAGTCAGGGCACTGAGAAGCTAAATGACAAGCTCACAGCAATTAAATTAATATATGTATAAGTGACAGAGGTGAACCCTGAAACTGTCTTCCCTATCAGGGGGAAGTCATGGGGGTGAACTCTAAGAAACTCTTCTCTGGGAGAGACCCATCTCACGGAATCAAGATAAAGTGGCTTCATTCTGTTATCTTGGTGGTGACTAGCTGCACCCTCCATTGAGTTGAAAATTAGTCCAGAACCACACCTACTTAGCTTGAACTTAAGTTGTCTCATTCAACTGGAAACCTAGGCCTGAGGGCAGTGAATCTCATTTAATTGAAACCCAAGTCTCAGATATGGTATAAAAAAGGCAATTTTAATCTCTTTTTCTTTCAGAAGTCCAGAATAGGAATTATGCCATGCCAAGAAACCTCTCCCCTTGGCACAGCTGCCTACGAGGACTCCAGCTCACTGTGAAGAGATCTTCTTCTCAGTGAAAACTTCTTTTTATTTTTCTTCTAGGACCTTGCCACTGAGGAAGTCAGTCTTCCTAGCAAAGCTGACTTCTCAGTGCCAATAAAACTTCCTTTTTTGCCACCAATATTTCGGTTTTGTGAATTCTTTCATGTTGGACCTGCACCTCCGACCAAAAAAAGGATTCCCACAACTCTCTGTATTGCCACTAATTGCATCATAAGGAAATACTTGAATTCAAATCCTCCTGATTCAAAGGAGGATTTCTGATGCCATAAAAGCTCTTTAGCGAAAACCTGCTGTTTTATTACTTTCAAGTTATCTAATTGATAGAGTAAATCATGGAAGATCATGTGTACACAAATAAATAAAAATTGGTTATAAAGGAAATATTTGTGGTTTGAAGAAAACTATAAATATTTTTGGGGCTTTTTAAAAAAATAAATCTTATTAATAAATTTTATGTTTATGAAACCTACATTTTCCCATATACGTTTGCTCTAATTCTCTCCCAAGAGACATCTCTTATAATAAAGAAGAGGAAAATAGATTTGTAAAACTAACCAAATCATTGAAAATATTTGACATTTATGCAGTGTTCTACCCATATTGCCCATACTAACATTTCTGAAAAGAAAAAGATTCTTTCTTACATCTTTTTTTTTGGGGGTCAAGATGAGTCATATAATGTCACAGCTTTCAGTATGAATTATTTTAGTCTTTCCATTTGCTTATTATTTTAAGTAAGTTCATGCTTCTGGGTATACACCATACTTAAGTTTTACCTTAGACAAGAGTAATATTCCATTAGATATATGTACCACAACTTCTTAAGATATCCTCCAGTAATTGGCCATCTTTTTGTTTCTGGTACTTTACTATTACAAAAAGTATTGTCATTTTTGGTATATATGGAGCTTAGATTGACACCTTTTGGATGTCATCTTTTGGATGACATCTTTTGAATAAATGCCCATCAGTGGAATCACTGATTCAGAGAATATGATCATTTTAGTTAATAACATAATTCCAAATCACTTATCTAAATGGTTGGAGCAATTTGAAGCTCTACCCACACTCAGCTAATTTGCCAGTCTTTTCACAACCCCAACAACACAGATTCCTCTCATCTTTTGTCATCCTAGTCAATATGTTCTGTATGAGATGAAAACTCAGAATTATTTTGATTTGCATTTCTATATCATTAGTGATTCAGAATATTCTTTCATATGGTTAATAGTTTGCAATTCTTCCTTTGAGAACTGTTTCCTCAGATCCTTGGAACACAAAGTTTAATTCTAAAATCTTCTAATGGTTTCTTTAATTTATGCTAATTTAAATAGTGTTTCTTTTCATTGCTGGCAGTAAAATCCCATTCTGGGAGTTCTAGATAACAAAGTGATTTTTATGTCCTGGAGGTTACAACAAATTATCCAAAGCTAGTCCTTTTAAACAACATATGCTCCCATTGATTCCTTTCAGTTGTCATATGTCATATGTCAGCATCCAACATGGACTAAGGATTCTAATTTCCTCTGTAGGAAAATGCCAGAGATTGTGCTATTTTCATTTTTAAAAAATGTTTTCTAGGGAATAAAGAGAGTAAATAGAGGAAAAACTAAACTGAACAATTAAGTTCTCAGTTTTGTCTTAAGTAGCAATTACCTTTTGGTTTTCTTCCTCCTTTGCTACTCAAGTAGAACAATCAACCCTGTTTGCAAAAAAGAAAAAAGAAAAGAATTGCAATAATGAAACATATTGAAGCTGAAAAATGCACATGTAGATATACACACACAAGCACACAAGTACATATATGGACATGAACTTTGAGAACATTAGAGAAAAAGATGAAGATAGGTGAAAGTTAAACTACAGCATCTAATTTCTGTAATATTTATAATTCTTAGCCAAAATAATTAGTATACCTCATCCAGAAGCTAGAAACTACCTGCATTAGACATAGATTGAACGGGTAAGAGAAATGACATTTAAATCTATAGGAAATAATCCTAAAGATTAGATAAAGGAGCTAATCAAGACCTCAAGTTTAAGGTACTTATTCCTGTTTCTTATTTTTTTTTATTTCCCACATAAAATTTTAATAAACTTAACAAAGCTCTTCATTTTGCTTGTTCTCTCACCAAATACCAAGTTATTCTTGACAGGAAGGAAGTTACAATGCAACATAGTAGTGGAAAGAGTAATCAATTTTCAGGAAGACAACCTGGAGCAGGCTCTGGCATTTATAACCTTTGGGATCTCTAGGACAAGTAGATTAACCTTTCTGGAGTTCAGTTTCAAAGAAAAAAGAGGAGAAGAAAGAAGAGGAAGGAAGAAGAGGAATGTGAAAAAGAGGAGCAAGAAAAGTAAATAGGAGAAGGAGAAAGAAAAAAGGAGAAAAAGGAGAAAGAAAGGAGTATAATATAGAGGGCTAAAACTCTGAATCAGACAAGAGAGCACTTAAGGCTATCTATTCAATATCCGACAATGGCTCTATTAGCATATATTTAGATGATGGCTCTTCTCACAATTAGTGCTTGCTGAATGTTGGTAATAAGATAATCATAGGCAAGGATTGGAGGGTGGAGGAAGAGAAGTGAGTCTCTTGGACTTGGAGTCAGGATGAGGAGGAGAGAGGCTGGAAACTCCAGACTCCAGAATCCAGGAGACATCTTTGACAAGCCACATGGCAGCTTGCCTTACTCCTTCACTTCTCCTCCCAAAGACCAAGGACTTTGATTTTTCTGAATCTGCCTGACCCTGATGCCCTCCAAGGAACTAGCCCATATTCTACATTTGGTGCCCAACATGGAGCAAGAATGCTAATTTCAGTGGAGAAGTCCGTGTGATCAGAAAATAGGGTATTAAAATAGACAAACAGGGAACTTACTTTGTTAAGGAATAAACTAATAACTTTCCTTTTCTAGCTGAAATGGGAGCAGATAGTAGGAAAAGATTCTCCCCCACACTCACACCCACACCTACCCCCAGAGACCTCTATAGAAAGCATACTTAGACTAACAAAGAGGCAAGGTTTGCTTGTAATTTGGGAGCAAGATTGATGGACTCTTGGAAACATTAGAATACATGTCCCCTTGATTCTTCAAGGAAAAAGAAATAGAGGCATAGAGGCAGATCTAGGAAGCTAGTAGGAGATCAACTATGTGAATATTACAATGATAAAGGTCCTGATTCAATTTCTTTTTTTTATAACTTTTTTTATTGACAGAACCCATGCCAGGGTAATTTTTTACATTATCCCTTGCACTCACTTCTGTTCCGACTTTTCCCTTCCCTCTCTCCACCCCCTCCCTTATATGGCAGGCAGTTTTATACATGTTAAACATATTATACTATATCCTAGATACAATATATGTGTGCAGAACCATACAATTCTCTTGTTGCACAAGAAGAGTTAGATTCAGAAGGTAAAAATAATCTGGGAAGACAAACAAAAAATGCAAGTAGTCCACTTTCATTTCCCAGTGTTCCTTCTCTGGGTGTAGCTGATTCTGTCCATTATTGATCAATTGGAACTGAATTAGATCTTCTTTTTGTTGAAGATATCCACTTCCATCAGAATACATCCTCATACAGTATTGTTGAAATGTATAATGATCTCCTGGTTCTGCTCATTTCACTCAGCATCAGTTCATGTAAGTTTTTCCAAGTCTCTCTGTATTCATCCTGTTGCTCATTTCTTACAGAACAATAACATTTCATAACATTCCTGATTCAATTTCTAAGGAAATAATCTATATATACAACATAATACAATTGGTCTTAAAGAATTCCTCAAGTTCTAGAAAAAAGAAAAGCTCTAAGGAGAACAGTCAGATAAGGAAGTATGAGGAGAAAGAGTAAGAGAAGGGAGAGGATAATGAAAACATTGCCAAAAGGCATAGAGTATCAAGTGAACTTAAAGGGTGTCTTGATCCTCACTCTCACAGCCCAACTTCAACTCCTCCTACACCTCAGCAGGTTCTTGACCTTCCCCCATCAACTTTACCTTCATGGGTAGAGGAAGGAGGAGAAGTGGGAGGGGCAGTGATATCACCAGCACCTCCCCCCCATCCCCCAGCAACTGCCCCTGCTTTATGATTGGGTTGAAAAAAGCATTACTTAAAGCCAAAGAGGAAGGGTAGAACACAACTGATTTGAGAATAGAGATATATCCTGTGATTGAACAGCTTAACTCTTCAGGTTAAGAAAGGAGAAGATATATTCCTTTTTAATCTAGACATTATCAAAGACCTAAAAATGGCTTGCATTCTTTATTGGGCTACATCATCTTATGTTAAGATGTTATTACAGAATTTGGCTTATGAAATTTTAACCTCTAGTGACTGAAATATATAGCAAGGACATGCTTAGAACCTGGACAAAACTTGTTGTGGCTTTCTGAATATAGTGAGCTCTGTAGGATACAAGCCCAATGAAACAGGCAAACTGTAGTTAATACTCCAATCACCTGTGACCAACTAACAGGTATAGGTTATTATTTAGACCAGGAGTCCTCAAACTTTTAAAATAGAGGGCCAGTTCACTGTCCCTCAGACTGTTGGAGGGCTGGACTATAGTAAAAACAAAAACTTTGTTTTGTGGGCCTTTAAATAAAGAAACTTCATAGCCCTGGGTTAGGGAGATAATTGTCTTCAGCTGCCGCATCTGACCCGTGGGCCGTAGTTTGAGGAGGACTGAAGACACTTCAGCTCAGATTAATTATCCCATAGCAGCATATGAGCAAATTGCTTCTGATGCTATCAAAGCATGGTGCTTTCTCCCAGGTGAACAAGACAGAGAAGACTTCGCAAAAACAGCACAAGGTCCAAATGAACCCTTTGATGATTTTGTGGGACATCTGCAGACAGCTGTCATATGAACTATTGGTGAAAATACAGCAACAGAAATTATGATAAGGCAACTTGCTAAAGAAAATGCTAATGGGATTTGTAAAAGAATTATACTAGGATTACACAAGGATGCTCCTTTAGAGGAGATCATAAGATGCTATACCACAGTGGGCACAAATACCTTTTATAGCTAGGCTATGATGCAGACGTCCTTTTTGGCAAGGAACTTCCAGAAAGACTCTTCCATGCTTTCAATGTGGTAAAGTAGGGCATTTGAAAGCTCAATGTTGGCATAAAGATAGAGTGAGAAAACAGGGTGAGAGAACAAGACCCAAAACCCCATATCAAAAATACAAGAGAGGCTTCCATTGGGCATCAGAATGTAGATTGATTCAAGGAAACAGGATGGGGGGCCCAGCCCTAGGGCCCAAAGCAAAAAAAAAAAAAAAAAAAAACTTGGGACATGATAGCAGCCGATGCTACATCCAGAAAGTCTTTAGAAGTTCAGTACCCAGACATGACCAATCAGCCAAGAAGCAATCTGATTGGGGAAAGGGAAATACATAATCAATTAGCCAAGAAGCAACCTGATAGGATAAAGGGATTACAAATGGGGAGAATAGAGTTGTATGCAGCTGGGACAACTGAGATACCCTCAGGAGAAGTAAAATCTGTTCCTCTCCAACCTATGGATCCCTTGCATCCAGGCACAGTAGGCTTGACCATTTCGCCTTCTGCGAGTATGTACAAAACAGTATTCATCCTTGTACTGATGTGGGAAACTGGAGAATGTGTAGATAATATCCCAGACCCTAATACAGGTAGACAATGTGTGACTTATCAACCAGGAGAAGTAGTAGCATCAGGTTTACTGATACAGACTCCTAATAGGCAATTTGGTGATAGCTGCCCAGATTCTAACTCTAAGTAACAGGTCCAGGAATATTCTGGACTGCAGCAGTTGCAGCTCACCAACCTATGCTCACTATCTATATAAATGGCATACCATTAGAAGAATTGGTAGACACAGGTGCAGATCGTACAGTCATTAGAGGTGCCAACTGGCCCAGTTACTGGCCAAAGATTAAAGCAGATACCCACATGTCTGGCATAGGAGAATCAATAGCAGCTGAAATTAGTGCTACACTCTTGAGATGGAATTTTGAAGGTGAGACAGTAGTTTTTACTCCTTTTATAGTTTAAAAAAATCATCAATCTGTGGGGAAGAGACATTTTACAACAGGTAGGATTACAAATGAGTACTCTGGATTTCTAGACAGGGCTGCTGTTGAAGGCCTGCCTGCACTCTCACCTATTCCTATTCAATGGAAAATTGATACACCAGTGTGGATAGAACAATGGCCCTTTATTTTATTTCAGGCAGCCCAAGAATCTCATTCTAAATATCATCAGGCTGCTTGAGCTTTATGTTTGCAATTTGGGATAACAAAAGAGGAAGCTAGGAACATAGTAAAAGGCTGTACAGCTTGCCTTCCTTTCCACGCTCCTATGCTCCCTCCAGGGAAGAACTCTCATGGTTTGAGACTCAATGAAATTTGGCAAATGGATGTGACTCATTAGAAATCTTTTGGTTGTCTGTCTTTTATCCATATTGTAGTAGACACCTTTTGGGGATTTACCTTTGCAATACCAATAACAAAAGAGACAGCCCAAGTGGTCACTGAATTCCTTATGCAAACATTTACAATTATGGATGTGCTACAAGCAATAAAAACAGATAATGGACCTGCATATACTTCTAAACATTTTTCACACTTTTGTGCACATGTGAAATTTTACACACCACTGGCATACCTTTCAATCCTCAAGGATAGGCAATAGTAGAGAGGAGAAATAGAGACATTAAGACACTCCTCCAAAAACAAAAGAAAGAGAGAGCCACAGGTAACCCTAGAGAATTTCTAAATCTAGCCCTTAATACTATTAACTTCTTGATTTTTGACAAAGATGCACTGGCTCTGGCAGACAGGTTTTATAACCCACTGGCAGGGCAGTGCCCATTGCGAGCAGTTTCATTATCTTTAGATAATTGCCAAGTGATGTGGAGAGATCCAGAAAGTGGTGAATGGAAGAGACCAGATAGGTTAACTTCTTGGGAGAGCATGGCAGTTATGGCAATTGACTCCTAGACATCAAAAATTGTTAATGAGACTAATGCAGGACTTCAAAACCCTCAGGAATCATTGAAATCCCTGAGACATGATAAGGTTTTTGTAGGACTTGAAAACCCTCAAGAATCAATGGATTCCCTGACACATGATGAAACTGTTGTAGGACTTCAACATTTGCAAGAATCATTGGATTCCATAACACATAATGCCTGCCTCCTTCACTTTTCCCCCTAAAGACCAAGGACTTTGATTTATCCTGATTCTGGCTGATCCTGAGACCCTCCAGGGAGCTAGCCTGTACTCTACAGTATAAAAAAGAGGAAGAGGAGGAAGAAGAGAAGAGGGTAAGGAAGAAATATTAAAAAGGTGGATAAGGAGGAAAAGGAGAAGAAGAGAAAAATAGATGAAGGAGGAGTAGGAGGAGAAACCCTTATTCAAGTTTGAAGTAGATTTATATAATAGGGACCTCAGTCATAGTATGATTCTGCACTTAGTATTATCAGCAAACTGCCTCTTTACTGTATTCCTCAACTATAACTCAGGTGATTTAATCCACTTTCTCCAACTTTAATCTTATCTTATCTGAGAAAGTGGCCTTACTCCTTACCTCTTTTTCTTCAAGTAATCTCATCCCATCCCATATTCTTGAGCAGATTGCCTTTTCGGTTTATCCCCACTTTCACTTTTTCAGTCTTTTTCTACTGATTCATTTTGAACTGCCCACAAGTATGCCCTTCTATAATTTATCCTGATAAAATTCTAACTTGATCCTTTTATAGTTAATAAGGATCAACTTTTTGTCTTCTTTCCTTTGTAGTTAAACTCCTCAAAATGGCTATGTGTAAGTGCTTCTATTCTCTCTCTTTTCACTCTTTACTTAACCCCTTATGATCAGCTTCCAACTTTGTTATTTCACTAAAATTATTCTGTCTAAAGTTACTAAAGATCTCTCTATTGCTAAATCCAATGCCTTTTCTCAATTCTTAATCTTTTTGATGCCTCTACAGATTTCAACATCATTGATTACCTTCTCACATAAGGAGCATTATATCAAAAATGGTGTTCTTAACATTACCCATCAACTTTTTATTACTCTTCCTAGTTATTATAGAAAACAATACTATCCTTCTAGCTACTCAGATTCCCAGCCTAGGAGTTAGCCTGGATTCATCATCTGTCACCCTCATATCCAATCTTTTGTCAAAGTCTGTCATTTTTTTGCATTTGTAATGCCTATTATAAATGCCCTTTTCTCTTTACTGTTATCACTTTAGAGTAGGTCCTCTTCACCTCATGCTGCAATTGTTGTACTAGACTGGTTGGTCTGCCTGCTTCAACTTTCTTGCTATTCCAATTCATCCTTCATTCAGCCACTAAAATGTAATATAGCCCCAGAAATATTAGCATTATAGTTCAAAGAAATAAATGTAGCTTACCAAGATGTATATTATTAATTATGGATAGATCTTAGATTAAGTCTATGTAAAAGAAAGGCTTCACTCATTTTAAACCTCCAGTTCTATCTAGATATTCAGAGGAGACCTCAAGTTCCACTGGGATGGTCTGATGAGATTAACTACAAGAAAATCTGTCTATAGGAATAGATAAAATATTGGGTGACATCAAGGTTACGCCAAAGTTATGTCATTCTTCCCCAAAAAAATCATCTGATATTCTGTCTTAATTATCCAACTTTTAAACCTCCCAAATAAGGGAAGTGACTGAGCGACTCAATTTATAGGCTTCTTTTAAAAGTGTAAAGGTGAATGTGTGTGTGTGTGTGTGTGTGTGTGTGTATCTCCTAGCCAACTGGGAACTGCCTACTACCTGATACTAACAAAACATTTTTTTTTGGTTTGTTTTCTTGATTTATATATTGATTTATTGACTTTTAGTCAAATGGATCTAAGTGGAAGCAATTCCTTCCCAGAAGGTTCTTACAATTTCTAAGCTAAGAAATTCTACAACAGTCGCAACAAAACTTTCCAACATTATCTCACCTGATCTTTATAACAATCGTGAAATAGCAGCTATAATTATCCCAATTTTACAGATGTGTAAACTGGGGATCAAAGTAGCTAATGATTCCCATGAGATCCTACAACTAATGAGTGCTTGAGGTATGATTCAGATCTAGTTCTCCCAATTCAAGTACTTTGCAAAAAATAGCCAACAATAGACAACCCAGTCTTAACAGAATTATCTTCCACATCTCTCAAATATCAGGAGATTGCGAAGATATGCTTTTGTGATAATTACCAAATTTTCTGCAAAAATCTATTTCCTTGTTATGTTCTCATACCTTTAGTTTGTGCATAGACCATTTCCATATGGCTTAGATGAGATAAACAAGTAAACCTATGGGCTAATAGTTCCATTCAAAAAAAAAAAAATTTTTTTTCTTAGTCAAGGCACTTGCTAGTTACTGAAATGTTTCACAACTTTATTTTAGCAATAGTACTGTCTAAAATTCTTCTATCTCTTTTTACATATTTTCTTTGATCTGGTTTGAAAATTGATCCATGAGTGGCCTTATATTATAATGCCTTCAGTAAAGATTTTTGAAATAATTAAAATGACAGAATCATAAGATCCTGATTCCTTTAAATAACCCAAAAAAGAAAAGAAAAGGTAATGTTTTTACAACTTTAAGCATGCACATATAAAAATATAATTCTTATCTTTTTAATAATAAGTTATTAATCTTATTAAATTAGCTAATAATTTGGAGACATGACAATTCTAGAGATGAACAGAAACCTTCTAAGCTACATAGCAAACATGCTTCCATTATCCCTATCTTCATATCATATTCAATATATAATCAAAATTTGATTTTGAAACCTTTTTGAAATGTTGTTAAAAACTAGGCCTAAACTCACTTGGAATTTGCATATATTTCTTCCTAGGGACAGGGAAATTTGAAGAAAAAAACTGATACACAATAACCGTTTAATTTTATAGCCTTTGCCACTGTTTCACCTCCAATTAAAAAAGAGAGTGAGATTTTCTATACAATACACAAATACTTACACTCTTTGTAAAAAGAAACTTAAGACTTCAGAACTCTAATCAATGCCATAATTGATAATGAAACATGATGACCACGTATTGACAGAAAGATGTTATGCTCAAGATAAGACTAAGACACAGTCTTGGACAATCATTGTGGGAATTTGTTTCATTTTCATATGCATATTTATTCAAATGGTTTTCTTTTTCTTCCCCCCCCCAATAAATCAGGAATAAAAAGACAGAAAAGAAGATTCTTGAAGTTTCTTTTTTTTTTTAATGCAGAGAAGAAAACAGAAGGAAATTTAGAAACACTGGTAGCTTTAAGAGGGACAGGTGGAGCTTATTTGCCTAAAAAGAAAAGGAAGTTGCACATCAATCAACCAATCAACATTCATTAGTTACTAATCACTTGTTAGGCCCTATGTTATGCACTGGGGATTGGGAGTCAGGCAAAACACAGTCTCTCTGCCTTGAAGTAACTCACAACTAATAGGGAAGATGTCAGGTTCTAGAGAAATCATTTAGGAGGAGAAAACATTCCAAACACAGAAGATAACCAGAGAAAATGCTTGGAGCAAGGATGTAACTGGAATGAGGAATACACTATGGGTAACATTCAAATGGTGAATATATAGTGTAGGAAAACTGAAGGGAGAAGAAGAGATTACTAAAATATGAAAGATTCTATATGCCGAACAGAAGAATTTCTACTTGATTCTAGAGGTGAAAGGAAGACATTGGCATTTATTGCAGAGGCAAGTTGGTTAGACCAACACTTTGGGTGGCTGAATTGACAATGAATTGGAGCAGAGAGCAAATGTAAGCAATCAGATCTGCCTGCAGACAATTGCAATGCTCCAGTTAAAAAATGATTGCTAGAGACTTTGCCCAAGGTGATGGTAGTATCAGAGGAGAGATGGGGACATATTTTAGAGATGCTGGAAACTGGAAATCAATTGACCTTATCATGAAATTGGATACAACAAAAGCAAAGTTGAAAGATAGTGAGGAGTTAAGGATGACATTTAGATTGTGGGGGCTTGGTAGATGGTAGTTCCTTGACATTAATATGGAAGTTTAGATGAGGGAAAGGTAATGAATTCAATATTGGATGCATTGAGTTTGTGGTGCTGTTCAGTCATTCACTTGTCTGACTCCTCACAACTCCCTGTACTATGGCACAGTATTCCTTTTTATCTCTCTAACCACTATCTCTTAAAGTATATCCAAGTTCATGTTCATTGTTTCCATGACACTATCTATTTCATCCTCTGCTGTTCCCTTTACCTTTTGCCTTCAATTTTCCAGGTCATTAGTCTTTTGCAATGAATTCTGTCTTCTCATTATGTGGTCAAAATATTTAAGCTTAATCTTCATTATTTGATTTTAGAATGAATAGTGTGAATTAATTTCTTTAGATGTAGATTTATTGATTTTGATGTCCAAGAGACTATGAAAAGTTCTTTCCTGTATCACAATTTGAGAGTCTTGATTCTGTGATGCTTAGCTCTAGTTCTAATCTAACTTTCATAAACACGTCACTACTGGAATAGCTTGGAATATGTGGTACTTTGTTGGCAAAATGATGACTCTTTTATTTAACATGCTAGCCAGATTTGCCATAGCTTTTCTTCCAAAAAACAAGTATCTTTCAATTTCATGGCTATAGTCAGCATCTGAAGTGACTTGAAGCCTAGGAATATAAAATATGAAGCTGTTTTCATTCCTTCTCCATCTATTTGCCAGCAAAGGACAGGTAGGAAGTACAGAGAATAGAACACTTGTGTCTATCGTCAAGCAGATCTGAGTTCAAAAATCTGGCCTCAGGTATTTACTTGCTAGCTATGTAAACTTGGACAAGTCCATTAATCCTGTTTGCTTCAGTTTCTCATCTGTAAAATGAACTAGTGAAGGTTATGGCAAACCACTTCCATATTTTTACCAAGAAAATCTCAAATGGGATCACAGAGATTTGGATATAACTGAAATGACTAATCAACAACAACAATTTGCCAGGAAATGATGGAACTGTTGCCAAGATCTTAGAATTTTGTTTGTTTGTTTATTTGTTTAAAACAAAGTTTCAAATCAACTTTTAAACTGTCTTCCTTTACTCTCTAATTTTCACTTCTGGCCATCAGAGTGGTATTGTTTGTATACCAAAGATTGTTGATGTTTCTCCTGGCATTAATTCTAGTTTTTGATTTCATCAACTGGGAATTTTGCATGACATATAAGTTAAATATGATAGGCTTTGTCAGTAATATATAGAAATGCTGATGATTTGTGTGATTATATTTTATATCCTGCAACTTTACTAAAGCTGTTATTGTTTCCAGTACATTTCTGGATGGTTCTCTAGGATTCTTTTAAGTATATCATCATATCATCTGCAAAGAGTGATAGTTTTATTTCCTCATTGCCTATTCTAATTCTTAAATTTCCTTTTCTTTTCTTATTCCTAATGCCATCATTTCTAGTACAATATTTAAAAAATAGTTTTAATAATGGGCATCTTTGTTTCACCCTTGATCTTACTGGAAAATGTATCCAATTTCTCTCCCATTACAAAAAAAATGTTTGCTGTTGGTTTTAGATAGATACTATTTATTATTTTAAGAAAAGCTCCCTTTATCCCAATGCAGTGTAGTGTTTTTAATAGGAGTGGGTGCTATGTTTTGTGAAAGGCTTTTTTCTGCATCTATTGAGATTATTGTATGATTTCTGTTGATTTTTCTATTAATATGATCAGTTATGGTTGTAGTTTTCCTGATATTGAACCAGCCCTGCATTCCTATTATAAACCTCATTTGTTCATAGTGTATTATTCTGATGATAAGTTGCTGTAATCTCTTTGCTCATATTTTATTTAAATTTTTTTACTCAGTATTCATTAATGATATTGTACTGTAATTTTCTTTCTCTGTGTTGCCTTTTCTTGGTTTAGATATATATTTGTGTCATAGAAGGAATTTGACAGGACTCCTTCTTTACTATTTTACTATTTGTCCAAATAGTTTATTTAGATAGTTTTGGACTCAATTGTTCTTTAGACGTTTGATAGAATTCACTTGTGAATCCATTTGGCCCTTAAGAATTTTTCTGAGGGAGTTCATTAAGGGTTTGTTCAATTTATTTTTCTAAAATGGGACTATTTAAGTAATTTCTTTCCTCTTCTGTTAATCTAGGCAAATTATATTTTTGTAAAAATACACCTACTTCAGTTAAATTGTCATATTTGCTGCCATACAGTTTGGAAAATAACTCCTAATCATTGCTTTAGTTTATTTTTCATTAGTGATAAGTTTATCCTTTTCATTTTTGATGCCAGTAATTTTTTCTTTTCTTTTTATAATCTATAAATTAACCAAAGATTTATCTATTTTGTTGTTTTTTTCATAAAAAACAACTCTTAGTTTTATTTATATGTTCAATAGTTTTCTTAGCTTCAATTTTATTACTCTCTCCTTTGAGTTTCAGAATTTTTAATTTGGTATTTAATTGGGGATTTTTAATTTGCTCTTTTTTAAGCTTTTTTAGTTGTATGTCCAATTCATTGATCTTCTCCTTTTCTATTCTATTCATGCAGCTACTTAGAGATATAAAATTTTCCCTAAGAATAGCTTTGGCTGCATCCCAAAGTTTTGGTATATTGTCTCATTACTGTCATTCTCTTGGGTGAAATTAATGATAGTTTGTGTGATTTGAAGTTTGATCCACTCTTTTCTTGGAATTAGATTATGTAATTTCCAATCGCTTTTTATTTTATCTTTCCATGTCCCTTTAATAAATATAATTTTTATGAATTATGGTCTGAAAAGAAAGATTTATTATGTCTGACATTTGGCACTTGATTGTGAGTTTTTATGCCCTAATATGTAGTCAGTTTTTGTGTAAATGCCATGTACTACTTAGAAAATGGTATTCCTTTCTGTCCCCATTCAATTTACTCCAGAGTTCTATCATATCTAGGTTCTCTAGGATTCCATTGATGTCCCTAGTTAATTTCTTATTTATTTTGTGGTTAGATTTGTCTGATTCTAAGAGAGGCTACTCAAGAGTAGTCACTTGAATAGTTTTGCTGTCTATTTCTTCCTGTAAATTACTTAAAATCTCTAGGAATATGGCTGCTCGACTACTTGGTGCATATACATGTAGTAACATTACTGCTTCATTGTTTACAGTATCATTTATCAAGATGAACTTTCCTTCCTTATATCTTTTAAGAAGATAAATTTTTACTTTTGCTTTATATGAGATCAGAATAGCTACCCCAACTTTTTTTTTTTTTTTATTTTACTTCAGCTGAAGCATAATAAATTCTGTTTCAACCTTTTACCTTTACTCTGTATGGGTCTCTCTGTTTCAAATGTGTTTCTGGTAAAACTGTTTTTTAATCCAATCTTCTATTTGTTTCCATTTTATGGGAGAGTTTATTCCATTCACATTCACATTATGATAATCAGCTCTGTATTTCCCATCTTTCTGTTTTCTACCCTTTGTATACTTTTGTTCTCTCTTTCTACCCTGTCCTTACTAGTGTTTTTTATTCCCCCACCTACTATCTTATCTCCTATCACCCCTGCCCCTTTCCTTAGTTTGTAACTAAGTTTGAATTTTTAACCCACCCCTTGCACTATATTATCTTTCATCACCTTCCCCATTCTCTTTTCTTTTACGCTAGTTTTTTTCTCATCTGGTGATGTAAATAATTTAACCTGTAGATAATATATTTTCCCCTGTTTACATTTCCTTGCTTCACTTGAGTCCTTTTTTTGTAAATTAAATTATCTGTTTAGTTCTGGATTTTTGGGTTTTTTTTACATGAAAGTGTGTATATTTTATTTTATTTTATCATAACTTTATATTGACAGAACCCATGCCAGGGTAATTTTTTTACAACATTATCTCTTGCACTCACTTCTGTTCTGATTTTCCTCCTCCCTCTCTTCACCCCCTCCCCTAGATGACAAGCAGTCCTATATATGTTAGATATGTTGCAGTATATCCTAGATACAATATATGTTTGCAGAACCGAACAGTTTTCTTGTTGCACAGGGAGAATTGGATTCAGAAGGTAAAAATAACCCGGGAAGAAAAACAAAAATGCAAATAGTTCACATTCATTTCCCAGTGTTCTTTCTTTGGATGTAGCTGCTTCTGTCCATCATTTATCAATTGAAACTGAGTTAGGTCTCTTTGTCAAAGAAATCCACTTCTATCAGAATACATACATCAGAATACACTTACAATATTGTTGTTGAAGTGTATAATGATCTCCTGGTTCTGCTCATTTCACTTAGCATCAATTCATGTAAGTCTCTCCAAGCCTCTCTGTATTTATCCTGCTGGTCATTTCTTACAGAACAATAATATTCCATAACATTCATATACCACAATTTACCCATCCATTCTCCAATTGACGGGCATCCATTCAATTTCCAGTTTCTAGCCACTACAAACAGAGTTGCCACAAACATTTTGGCACATACAGGTCTCTTTCCCTTCTCTAATATTTCTTTGGGATATAAGCCCAGAAGTAACACTGCTGGATCAAAGTGTATGCACAGTTTGATACCTTTTGGGGCATAATTCCAGATTGCTCTCCAGAATGGTTGGATTCGTTCATAACTCCACCAACAATGCATCAGTGTCCCAGTTTTCCCACATCCCCTCCAACATTCATCATTATTTTTTCCTGTCATCTTAGCCAATCTGACAGGTGTGTAGTGGTATCTCAGAGTTGTCTTAATTTGCATTTCTCTGATCAATAATGATTTGCTGTTTTTTTTTTTTTTTTTTAAATAGAAATGACGGAAAATCTCTTATTTCATTGACAATCTATCACATGCTGAATCTGGCTAGTTAGTTAATTCTTGGTTGTAACCTCAGTTCTTTACCTTCCAGAATATGGTGTTCCAGGCCCTCCAATCCTTCATTGTACAAACTGCCAAATCCTGAATAATCCTGACTCTTTTTCATTGATATTTGAATTGGTTTTGTCTGGCAGGTTACAGTATTTTTTCCTTGAGATTGCAGTTATAGATTTTCACAACAATGTTCTTTTGGGATCTCTTTACAAAGGTGATCAATGAAGGCTCATTGAAATGAGTATTTCTCCCTCTATTTCTAGAATATAAGGGAAGCTTTCCTTAATGATATTTTGAAGAATGCTATCCATGATTTTTTTTTTTTTGGTCATGGCCTTTAAGTAGACCGATGATTTTTAAATCGTCTCTTTTAGAGCTATTTTCCAGGTTGGCTATTTTGCCAATGAGGCATTTCACAATTTCTTCCATTTTTTTCAGTATTTTCAATTGTTTGACTGATTCTTGCTGTCTCACAGAGTCATTAGCTTCCATTTGCCCTGTTCTAGTTTTTAATATGTAATTTTCTCTAGTTAGCTTTTGTATCTCTTTTTCCACTTGGTTAATTCTACTTATAAAAGTGTTGTGTTTTTTTTTTTCAGATAATTTTTTCATTCCTTTTCTAAGCTGTTGACTCTGTCATGCATACCTACCATTTTCTTTATTATTTTTTCTTCTACCTCTCTCATTTGCCTTTTAAAGTGTTTTATGAATACTTCTAAGAAATCTTTTGGGGTTGAAACCAAATCATATCATTCTTTGAGATTTCTTCTGTGGACATTTTGTCCTCATTTGATTTAGTGTTCTGATGTGCCTTGTCAACATAATAGTTTTTTTTTTTTTATAGTCAAGGTTTTTTTTTTTCTGCTTCTTGTTCATTTTCTTTCCTTTTCTTTTGGTATTCCCCCCCCACCTTTTTTTTTTTTTTTACTTTTATGGTTGAGCTCTTCTCCTGGAGTAAAGGGGGAGCTCTCCCAAGCTTCCTGTGCAGCTTGGCCTTGGGCTTGAACACAGGAGTACCTTATGTGTGTAGGAATAGCTTTGCCTGCTATTTTCAGGAAACAGCCTGGTTTCTCAGAGTTTGCCTTCTGAGCTGGAACTGGAAGTTGAACCAGTGATTTCCTGGTCTACTGAGCCAGGATTTCAGGGTCTTAGTTGCTGATTTGGTATGATTAAAGCTCCCTCATTGGCTTTTCCAGTCTATCTGAGCCGAACTGAACACCCTTTTCAACCCTGGGATTTTGTCCTTTCTTGAAATGTTTCCAATCTATTTTGAGCTGGAGAGTGGTTTCAATTCATCAGACTCTGTTCAGAGGCTTGGTTTCCTGTGGGTTTTCAGGGAAACTAGAAGAGCTCAAGCAGATTTCTGGCTTTATTCTGCCATCTCCCCAATTACAATTTTCATCTCTGAGACTTTATATCTCCTTTTCTACTTGGTTCACTTTTTTCTATAATCTTTTTCTTGGATAGTTTTTATTTTTTTTTTTAGTTCTTCCTTAATGTATCTCATTTGACTTTTAAATTCTTTTTTGAGTTCTTCAATAAATTTTCTCTGTGCAGAGAGGCATTTAAAATTACTCTTTGGGATAGAAGAAGCTCTTTTTACTTGTGTCTTGTTCTGATGATGAATCCTGGTCTTCCCTGTTCCCCTAATAAGTTTCTATTATCTGGTTCTTTTTTCTTTATTGGTTATTTTTTTTTCAATATTAGATATCAGTGTAAGCACCCCTAATTGTAAAGTGGGGGAATGGTGCCCTTCACCTTTCCCCTCTGATCTGGTACCCCAAACCAAAAATTCATCCCTCCCACAAATGCCTATAGCCAGCAGCATCCTTGCCCCATTGCTTGTGCACTCACTTTCTGGTTCCTTCCCACCCAGTACCATATTTTAGCAGCACAGCTGGGTCTGGCATTCCTAATCAGCTGAGGTTCACTCAGTATTCCTGGACTCAGACCCAGATTTCCCAAATTGTCTGGGAGATGAAAGTTTCTGTGTTCCTGCTTAGGTACCAGCCTAATCCAGTGAACCCCAGGATTCTCCACTTGATGTTTCTGCAGAAGTAGTCCTATGATGTTTACACTTCACATTCATTAGTCCATTGTCTGGGTGCTTTCTTCTGATCTTCTTGGATTGTACCTAAAGGACTCTTATTCTGTCCCAATTTTTCTTGATTTTTTTACCAGTCTATATTTGCCTTGAGGTGCAAGTTAGTTCTTGTTGTAATGGAAATCTGGAGAACTCGAAACTGACCAACCTACTCTGCCAGAATCCTCCCATGAGTTAAAAGTATTTTTAAAATTTAGGACTAAAGAAGTAGATGTACTCTCCTTTACATTACCCTGCTACTCACTCAATTCAGTCTCTCACCATCAATTTCCTGAATTACTTCAGGAATGTGACTGGTTTCACTAATTCCCACTCATTCACCTTCTGTGCCATAATGAATTAATTATTTTATCTTTTTGTATTAACATATTTATGCTATTCCAATGATTTTCACTGCCTCCTTATGACTTAACTGAATAAAGACCAAACATCAAACTTCAGGGTCACAGACTAATTAATCTTGTTGAAATCCATCAGCTCAGTTTTACCTTATGTCCCATCCATCCCGCCAAATCCTCAAGTACTTTTAAGAACATCAATTCACTGTCTTCAATATGCTTAAATCTTTTCTACCCCTGAATTTTCGTTCATCTTATTTCTTTCTTGTAGAATGCCCTCCCCACTTTTCTGCCTTATAATCTCAGCTATCCTTCAAGGGATTGTCTTTAATTATTGTCACTTCCATAGAGCCTTCTCTTATCTCCCCATCTTGAAGGGATCCTTAAAATTGTCACAAAATTTTCTTTAGCCCTCTCTTATTGTTTATCAGAACTTCCCTCTATGGTTATTTATTAGTTATTTATGTAGTTATTTGTGTATCTTATCTTTTTTCCCTTTACTAAATTGTAAATTCTACAAAAGAAACAACCATGTTTTAATATTGCCTGCATGCGACATGGCTCTCTTCAACAATGAGAGGATCCAAACCAGTTCCAGTCGTTCAGAAATGAAGAGAATCAGCTACGCTCAAAGAACTAGTGAGCATGGACCACAACATAGCATTTCTACTCTTTCTGCTATTGTTTGCTTGCATTTTTGTTTTCCTTCCCAGGTTTTTTTTTTTTTACCTTCTTTCTAGATCTGATTTTTCTTGAGCAGCAAGATAACTATATAAATGTATATACATATAGTGTATTTAACATATACTTTAACATATTTAACATGTATTGGACTATCTGCCATCTAGAGAAAGGGGTGGAGAGAAAGAGGGGAAAAGTTGTAACAGAAGGTTTTGCAAGGATCAATATTGAAAAACTACCCATGCATATGTTTTAAAGCTATAATAAAAAATAATATCTGCATCCCTTCTTGAGATGTATATATAATAGGAGCTCAATTAATGTGAGAAGAATAATTGAATGAAATTGGCACCATAAATGGGAAGAAACAATTCTGTTATCTGCTTTACTTTAAACGTGTACACATACTATTACTGGAGCTTTTTGTCTGTTTGTTTATTTAAACTTTATACTTTTAAATGAGCCACTTCTACTCCTCTATGTTATTCTACTCTGTTTGTATGTTCATAACTAGGTTCCTAATTCTGAGATGCTATCACATGTAAATTCCTTTTTACAATGGAATAGATTTAATTTATTTTGATAATTTATTTTGAAAAAGCTAATCTGGAAAAGGAAAATTAAAAATCTATTTGGCTCAAATCCCCAAAACAGTAGATGATGTTATCAACTAAGTCTTAAGGATATGTTTCTTCCTCATTAACTTCACAGGATAAGAAGGAACAAATTATCATTTCAATTTTGAGTATAACTGATCCAGTCTTTTTGTAAATGCTATGCAATTTAATATTTTGATAATGCAAAGATCTGTGATTTTGTTGTTGTATCTTCTCTTTTTAGTGATATAGATTTCAAACCCTACATATATTACTAGTTAGTCTGTAAGGTTTTGAGCCATGGAAAATTCACCACTTTAAAGAAAACTCAGTGATGACTTTCTCTAAAAATCTGCCTGACAGACAGACTGAAGTTGAATTATATTGCTTTTTATGAATGCAATATTATGAAATAAATAACATAAATGATTTTAAAATTCAACAGAAGTATGATTGGTAAATATGTACTTATGTTTTACTATCTTTCATATTTTTTTCCACATCTATTGGGGGGAGAGGGTAAAGAGCTATTTTATGGAATTTCCTTAGAAATTCTTTTATCCTTCGCCTTCATGATAAGGAAGGAAGAAAAAATTCTTCTTTTAAGGAAACCAGTTTTCTATTATTTATTCATATTCTGGTTCTGATTTATACCTGTACCCTCATTCTTGAACTCCTCTATGAGCAAATTACAATGAGATGTATTGAGAGACACCTAACAACAGAGTTCACAAGTACCATGAACTGATGATAAGAATTTCATTCATTTCCTGACTTTTGTGCCATAGTATGAAGACACAAATCCAGACTTCTTTAATTCTTTATCTGAAGATAGGTTTTATTAGATATGTGAGTTGAAAATCAGTTGGAGAATGAGCTTTCTTTCCTACAATTATCTGTTCCTAAAAGAAGGCAGGATGTGCTAAATAAGTTAAACTAGTCTGTCTCAGAGTTCTTATTGTCAGTGTCCAAAGGATTATTTAGGGCAAGTGTAGGATCAGAGAAATATAGACACATAATCACATGGCACATCTTTTACTGTCTATTAGTTATTCCTTTCCTGTTATTAAATACATGGAACAACATACTGTTTATAATCTTGAAGCATATTTCTTGGTTTTGAGCATACTTCATTATGTCAAAATCATATGACTAGAATTTATTGAAATATGATATGTTCATGGAAGAAACTAAATTTCATCAAGAGAAAATTCTGATTGGATAAATCTTTCCTTGTTAGATAGGCCTAGATTAGCAAAATTTTATGGTCACTCAGAGGTAAAACTGAGAAACATGATTGTCTCTCTATTTTGTGAAAACAATGGAAAATCTATACCTTTCCCAAATCTCCATCCATGTGGACAAGGAAAGTGGCTCTTATTATTACTGGATATTTAAGTTATCTCATTTGATCCCCACACAACCCTAACATAACTCATTCTTTGTAGAGGGCCAGGAAATAAGAATAAATTTCAGGTCTTGAATCTTACAGTAATTTGTCTCTCCAACTTCCCTTTTCTTATGAAATAGCAGAGACATACTTGTTAATATAATGATTAGAAATCTAGGGACTATATACAATGGATCAAAGGCTTACCATTGATCTTAGGACAGGAAAAACAACCCAGAATAGAGGCATTTGGGAGAAAGGTATTTGAGGACATTGATATACTTTACTCTGATGTGTATCTCAACTATTTACATCTCTAAGTAACCATCATTAGGGATTAATCATTTACATCTCAATAGATCCTGATTTTTAGAAAAGATATTGGAACATTAAAGAGTATATTTTGTATTAAGTCTATAATTATTGGAGGTATTTATATTTCTCTTTCTGATCAATAAAATTTGAAGAGTTTATATCAAATTCTCTCCACCTGGCCCCTGACTTACATACCCTTAAATTCACTATTGGAGCTGGACTCCAACAATTCTTCCCTTTCTTTTTTTCTTTTATTTTTAGTTTATGAAATAAAATACAGCACACTAAAAAGATCACTGTGCATGAAACTGCAAATCTACTATAAACAACTTGTTATTCTTTTCAAATATACAGCCAATTTATCTATATTTTTTTTT